>NW_027618871.1:2500-12500 GCF_964187855.1 Myxine glutinosa | reverse complement strand
AGCACAATAGAGAGGCAAGGGGGGCAAACTCAAGTTGGGGAAAGCGTTTACAGGAGGGAAACGGACCGAGACCTCGAGCGGCTGGTACTCCTCCGGTGTCGAGAACGACAGTCATATGCGTAATGACCCCTTTCACCGCACTGGTAACATCGATCGTTCGGGTCGAAAGGCCTGCGGACCAAAGGGCGTCCGAAGCGAGGCCGCCGCGACATGCCATTCGACATCTCGACGCACACACGCGACCCGCAAATTAGCTTTCCATCAAGGCCTCTGACCGAATCTTCAGCATCTCGTGGATCTTCAAACTCAACAAATGCAAATCCAGGTGGGTTTCGAGCAACCCATACGTTGCGGAGTGGTCCGTAATGCTCGAAGACCCTCTCTAGCTCGGCTTTCGCTGCTCCATTGCCCAGGTTTCCCACATATACTTTAGCATCAGCGTTCTGGCTGAATCGCGACATGGCGGGCCATATGAACTGATTCTCGACCTTGGCTAAGGTCTTGGCAGCTCCGACATGACCCGAGGAAATATTGTCATGGGCCAATTGCATGACTGACTGACGATGCCTCCCCGGTACGACAACTCGGTGTCGAACCTTCCACGTCTGGGTGGAGGACATGTTCTTTGGGGAATACTTATGCATCAGCACACCTGCACCATTCACATAGTAGCCTGTTCGTCCCGGCTCGGAGTCTTCTCCCATTTCCCAGAGGATGGCAAAGGTGGGATCGAAGTGCTGATCCTCCACTAAACTGGTTACCGCAGACAATGCGGGAGTGACTTCCGGCCCAGAACTGAGGTCGCTAACCGCCTTGGAGGACTGATCCTCCTCCTCGGATTCGCCGACCGGCGAACACGTAGCTGGGGTCCCCGTGTTACAGGCGGGAGCGGTCCCTGAGGAGCACGGCACCTGAGGTTGGCTTGATGGGAGGCTCGGATGGACTTCAGCTGATGCAACGTCACCGTCGGGAACTGGAGTCGAGGCGCTAGGCTCCTCGGGCCAGAGTGAAGATATGTCTGACTCCGCCACTCCCTCCGCCTGTTTACTCTGGGATCTAGTGACCACCCCACAGGTCAGAGTCAATGACTCCTCCCTGGCCATGGCATCATTGCCAATCAGCAAGGTACCCCGGGTAGTAGGGTACCACCACACAGGTCATTGGACCCGTAAAAATGTCACTCCGGACCTCGAGGAGGGCAAGGGGATACCGGCCAGGAACCTGGTTAATGCCCCGAAGGAGGATATACTCGCCGGTATAACGCATCTGAGAGGCTGGAACTACCCCCGCCCGGAGAACACACAGTGTCGCCCCAGTATCCCGAAGGTATTGGGCCTCAAACTTCAGCATCGAATCAGGGCCACCCACTAAGGCTGTCCCTGAATAATCCTGATACAGCGGATGAATGGAATTAGCCTCGGTGGCAGTGACCTCTGTCACCGATGCCACCGTCGGGTGCGAGGGCTCAATTGATGACCTCCACTGACCTTCCTCCGATTTAACAGCAGGGTTGCCTCGGTAGGCCGGACTAGCTGGATTAGAGAAGCAGCGGTCTCCACCGTGCCCCACGCGTTTGCAGAAATCGCACCAGGGCCGTGCCCTGGCCTGCAGCTCGCGACCGCCACCAGTGGAGGGCATCGGAGAACCCTTCCCCTCGATCCAGCCGCCGGGCAGACGGGGGGCGGTCTTGATCGCAGAATCCTCCGTCTTACGACGCGACTGCGTGACTTGCAACATTTTGCACGCCAAAACATGTTTATCAATAAGGTTGACGCAGTCTGACAAGGAAACAGTGTCTTTGTCGACAAGAAACAACGCTAAGTCAGGCGGAAGCTGTTGATCGATACGGTAACGCACCAGGAGTTCCGCAACCGCTTGAGGTAACTCAACCTTGCTCCCCTTGAACCATCTCTGCAGCTGTTCCAACAAGGCCCGCGAATGTTCCTCATAGGTTTGACTGGACTGACGAGTCCAACTGAAAAAATTACGCCTATAAATACACGCGGACACCGCATAGGCGTTCAAAATCTCGGCCTTCAATTTCCTGTATTTGTTTGCGTCCTCGGTTGCCATCCTCGCATATACCTCCCTCGCCTTCTCAGATAGATGGCTAACAAGATGGCCGACCCACAAGCTCTCATCAATGCCACCGGAAGCCAACAACTTCTCCGCCATCTCCAGATACGCTTCTGGCTTCGTGTCTCCCGTCCAGTCCGGCAAACGAACATGAACAGTTTCCGGGACGCTTGCAGCAGACACCTCTGCCCGCAGTCGTTCAGTCAACATTCGCAACTCATGCTCTCTGACGCGTTCAGCTTCTGCTGCCGCGTGCTCTCTCTCTGCTGCCGCATGCTCTCGGTCTTCTCGCTTAATATGCTCTGCCTCTGCCCTGTCATTCTCCCTGTTATACATGTCGAGTTGTTGACCCGGAGTCAGCCCGGTCCAGAAGGTCGAACGCATGCATTTAGTCATGATGGGATCGCTTCCTAACATATCGGGTTTAGTGACCGGGTCAAGGCTGATTGCGTCGCTCACATCGCCACCCACGTGACTGTCAACATGATCAGGTTGAACCCTCACTTCTCTGGTCGACATAGCTTGGCTACGAGTTATCATAAGACAAGGCACAAAACACTGAGTCTAAAAGGAGGCTGGATCGAAATATTTCAGCAATCTCTTTCACCACATGGGACGGCAATTCACCCAGGGGAGGCAAACAATATTGGGGTGGTACACGTAATTCAAACACAACGCTCTGTTGGGGAAATACGACACGAACTACACAATATCACCAACGCACATCAAATTGCCAATGAGAAAAATGTAACGTACAAATAACTCACGTTTTTTTTTTTTTTTTTTTTTTTTTTTTTTTTGGCGGTTTGTTTGGAGGGATCCGGAACTATTCACTTATCCGGTAGTGAAGTACCACACAAGATAGCGTCCTATGGTGAGAAAGTTCCTCCAAGATGGCGTCTGCTGGCGAGAAGGTTCCTCCAAGATGGCGTCTGCTGGTGAGAAGGTTCCTCCAAGATGGCGTCTGCTGGTGAGAAGGTTCCTCCAAGATGGCGTCTGCTGGTGAGAAGGTTCCTCCAAGATGGCGTCTGCTGGTGAGAAGGTTCCTCCAAGATGGCGTCTGCTGGTGAGAAGGTTCCTCCAAGATGGCGTCTGCTGGTGAGAAGGTTCCTCCAAGATGGCGTCTGCTGGTGAGAAGGTTCCTCCAAGATGGCGTCTGCTGGTGAGAAAGTTCCTCCAAGATGGCGTCTGCTGGTGAGGAAACGATGAGCAGATGCCGGAAGATGTCGTCCACTGCAGAATTCCCGTCTCAGTTCGAATGTCTCTTACTTGAATGATCCTTTGACGAGCAACCCATTTGTCGCGATCCCGGCTGTTAAATGCTTCCAGCACGGAATACGGACGTTAATGTCCGGGCTTCAAGTAGTCCACGGGGTGGACAAAGAGAACTCAATAAACACAACTGTGTTTTAATCGGCCTCTAGGGGTAGGCACGATGATTTATTGGCTCGATCACAAAAACCATGGATGGTAACAGAGTGGAATACACCGCACAAAGCCTGCAGGACTGTCGGCACCAGAAGCTCCAAACACGACACAGGCAATATGACTCAAAGTTCCAATCTACGACATCCGGGAATCACTCGTTCTCTTCCGGAGTTACTCACTCTTAAAATACAGAACTATAAACGATCAGCACAACTCGGCTGTCGTGAGGCTTAAAGAAAATCCCTTGTTTCTATTTTCCACTCGACGCCTTCGAGCCACGTCCGTCGCACACGATGGCGGCCGGGCTCTCTCTAACCGTCCCCCAATCGCGTGCCGAATCGCCACCCAATCGCGTGAGGCTGAAAGGAGGTCACGTGACGTGGTGGGCGGGGCACTAATTTTGGTGAGAACAAGGTGGTTTCTCACAACGTACAGAAGAATAACGGGATTTATTACTATTTGCACACATAAGCAAAAAGAGCAGTCACGATTATTTACAGGGGACATGAGACGCAGGTGACACAGTGAAAATTACTAGCTTATACAGACTTAGTTACTACCCAGAACAGAACAAACAAAGACGACTCACACGGGGAATTGCAGAGTGGATTGGCTGGAAGGAGGTGTGTGGCTGGAGGGGGAGGACGGCACGGAGCTGGCTGGAGCTTGATCCCGCACGGGACGTCGGGCTGGACCTCGACGGCCGCTGATGCCACCGATCCTGTCGTGTGCGCGGGATCACGGGTCGGATCACGGGTCGGATCACGGGTCGGATCACGGTCGGATCACGGTCGGAGCCGACGCGCTGGTGGGGGGTCTGGCGTGACGGGTTCTCGCCTCTCTCTTTCTGGGTCCAACCACTCTTTCTCCACCGACAACTCAACGCAACCAACGCAACCACTGACCACCCCTGACGACCAACTCAGCTCTTGTCATGGACCTCTCTTTTCAGACTCAGAACTCATCTCCTTGTCTCAGTAAAAGCGCATCTGCTCTGACGACCCAGCTCTTTTCTTGGACTCATCTCCTTGTCTCAGTAAAAGCGCATCTCTTTCTGGGGGCGTCTCTCATGGGTTATATATAGCCCCACCCTTGAACCTTTGCGAACCTCCCCGATCGCTCTTCCTCCGCCCTCTCAAACCAAACCCCTCGTGCTCGGTTGGTTGATCGGGGCTGCCTCACTCCTCCCCTCTATGACGAGGTGGAGACACGCCCTTCTTCTCCGACCCTGCCTCGTGGTCAATGGCGGCAATTGGAGGGGATGTAATTGGCAATGGCAATTGAGGCCTGACAATGACGAAAGGGGAAATGGAGGTTTTTGGGAATGGGAATGAAGGGAATCTACTCTTATTTCACTCGGTGCAATGCAGTGTCATTCTAATGGAAGACAAGGCCTTACTCTAAAACACATAATAAGATATAAGCTACTGAACAAGGGTTTTATCGTGTCCTGCAATGTGGTGTTTATGGAATAACTACCAAGACGCCCTTTGACCTTTACACTACGGAGGTATTTACAAGGATCATGACATTTACAAAGGGTGATCTTTACAACAATTTACACTACAACAACAACAAAAAAAAACCATTCTCATATCCACAACACTGCACCCTCCTCCTCTTAGGCACGGCCCGGGCCTACAACTTTTATTTAGTGTGACACGTAGGTGTAGTTCCCTCTACTTTTAACCTGACCCTGAGTGCGACAGTTTTAAAACATAAATAAATGTGTCCTGCTGCTCCATTGCACCCTGCCTAACAGACTTATGCCCACAGTTAACCGAATTGCGGATTGGTCTTCAAACTATACATTGACGGTGGGGAGCATTATTTACAATTGACGCTACTTTTATTTACAAAACTAACCCAGGACCTGTAATTGTTCTTTCTGGGGGAGGGGGGGGGAGACAGTCTGCTCTGCATCGACGCACCATGAAAGCACCTACAACGCACCAACACACCCTCAAGCACCAATCGGTGCAGTCACCACAGTTCAATCAGTGTTCATGAATAAAAATAAAATCAACAACCCCTAACCCTGCAGGTGATCTCTTGCTCTTCGGCTCCCTCTGCTGGCTATTATTATTTCTTCCAGTTGTTGTCATTTTCCTTTGCTGGCGGCCTATTTGTATTAAAACTTGAAATGCACCCAACGTGTCCCTTTTATTTATTTTATTTATGGCCCACAGGGCCGACTAGTGTGGTTCACCTGTGGGGCATCGGTGCCCTGTGGCCAAGGTCCGCCAGCAAGATTTCGGGCCCTCATGGCCGGTTCCAGCAGAGGGGCCATGCCCCAACCCATGGGGTCCATAAGTGGTGCTCGGCCACAGACATGTGGTCCATAATGTGGTGCATCGATGCAGACAGCTGGTTCTGGGAGTTCCGGGCGCACAATGGCGGACTCACGCACGCTCCCCTCGGCGCCCAATGGCGCACAGGTCATGTGGGAAACAAAAGGGGGACAAGACAAATGAGCGAGGGGTAAGGTCACAAGGGTACACATCAATAAGGCAATGCAAGGCGAAATGCGTACGGAGGGCGAAGTGAGAAAGCTCGTCCCTACCGTACGTCACCCCCCCCCTGTCACCTACACTACCCTTGCCCTTACCCCATATTTACAAAATCTACACATTTACAAATTCGTCGCTACTGTCGTCTTCCCCATATTTCTTCTATTCCAAATTCGTTCCCACAATCCCTCTACTTCAAAATTTGCCATCATCAATTCATCATCAATCCTCATAAGGAGGGAGAGATGGAACACAAAGCACAATGTCACACCCACGTCATGATGCGTCTCACAATCCAAAACATTTGCATCATTAAAAATAATGAAAACATGGCATGGTGTGGAGTACCTGTCACCTCAGGTGAGTGGATGCAGATGGTGCAAGGAGATTCTTCATCCTAACTATCCTCTAAATGACTTTAACACACGTTACACTACCCGGGGTCTTTCCATGCCAATCCATTGGCCAAGTTACACTATGGGTTCTAAAAACCAATTCCCATTGACCAAACTGTGGTGCTGCTCAATTTGGGGTCTCACTCCCCCGATTCATCTCCCGGTGCCCTTGCACAATTTCTGGGCTGTGACGTGTAGCTCTCCCAGCAGGTCTACCCACCTGCACACCTCCACCACTGCAGTTGCCACCCGAGCTTACCTAGCTCCTCACCCTAACCTATCTACTGGGGAAGGCCCCTCCTGGCTCTGTCACCCCTCGGTGCCCTCTGGCACTGGGCTACCCGGGTCCGTCCTCCGGATCCTCGGGCCCCATCCACAACAATTCTACCGGCTCCCAGAGCCCACCTGCGGCCTCACCTGGCCGACATCCTCACAGTGGTGGAGTGCCCAATCCAACTACACACACTAACAGGCTACACGTCCAGCCATTTCCACAACACTAATGCACCTATCCAAACATCATTCTTCCACCCGCAACACAGATGCCAATATCCAACCACAATTTACCTATACCCTCTACCTAACACTTACACTACCCACCCCGGATATTCGTGATGGGGGTCCACTCTTCCCCCATTCACACCTTCGCACCATCCACTCCACTCCATAGTTTCCACCATACTCACTCCACGACCATCCATTCCAATACTCCATATACTCCACACTCCATGTACAACACACATCACCATCACTCCCTCATACACTGCTCCATACACCTGTTCAGTTGCACACCTGTGCAATCACACCTGGTCACCATACACTTTTCACAATACACTTCTAAATACACCTCCAACACTCACACGGCATCATCTCATCTAACTACTCCCCTCTGAAACTTGCGCTTCCCAGTCGCCCCTTTAAACTATTGCGCTCCCTCGTCATTATCATCCACTCTAAACTACCTGCGTCCCCACTACAGGTGTCATTGTCACTAACTAACCTTAACGTTACCTAATGTCATCTTCTAGGTCCCTACACACGATATATCCTAACCCTCCCGGGCTAGTTTTCACTGCCATCAACCCCATAATCTAGTGCTCCTTTGCCCCCCTTGTGAGGGATGACAGAGTTGCCATCCCACCACATCGGGGACGTTCCACTACCAATTTTGCACATCAAATTCCAACCAATCAAAATTTTTCCAATTACTGCCAATTCTACTCACTATTCTAAATTTCGTATCAAATCACTATCACTATCATCATCATCACAGTCCGCTATATCCTAGCCTCGGTGCGTCATGACATCATTAAACTCAGCTTCGCAAAGCCGAGCAATGAATTCGGGTGGTTTGGTCGCCTACAGGTTGAATCCGTCCGGGTTTCGGTTCAAGGGAGGTGGTTTGGTCGGGCCGAGATTCCACGCACCATCTCGGCGCGGCACCTTGCGGTCCCGGGCCCGATGACTCAATCTCCCTCGGTCGGAAGCCCGTCCCCACGAGGGGGCACCGTTCCGCTTCCTCCCACTCGCCCTTAAACCGGACCGGTCGCCTCGCCCGCCAAGGCCCGGACTCGACCGTGCGGGGCGTGGCCAAGCCCAAATCGGCAACGACGCTTCGAAGAGAAACGACGCAGCTTCGATCCGCGCCGGGCCTCGCATCCAACAAAGGGCTCCTCGCACCGAGTGCTCGCATCGGCTATCCGTCGCTCTAACCCGGTTACCGTCGATGCTTCACCGGCATGCTCACACGCATACGCTACCCCTTTCACCCTCACAAAACCCGGCGTTCCAACGCCGTCCGTACATTCCACCAACGCGCTCCCTGTTACACACCACACCTCTCGCGCACACTCTTGCGCACACCTCGGTCCACACCTCTCCTCCGTTACGTCCTCCGTAACACTCACCATGGGCATGCACTCTTGCATCCACCCACTAACGCGCTCGGATGGGCTCTCCCACACTCGCGCTACCACCAACCCAGGTGTGCTTCCTCGCACACGTTCCACCACCACCTTATTCTCCGTGTCACACTCACCCTCGCACGTACACTCCGTATTGCTCTCACTCCCTGTGTCACACCCCGTACACCCCGACGTGCATTCTCGCTCGCACTCGGTATCACACTTGCGCTTCGTAACACGCTCGCCCTTTGACGCACACTTTTTCCTCACACGCGTGCCATTTTTACTCACACGGGACCCTTCACCAACGCCTGGGTGCCATATTGACCCCAATCGCGCGACAATTCTTTTGTCGCTAAACATCCTTTTACAAAATCTACCCGCACAATATACAGCACGACTCACCTGGGGGATTCCCTTCTCCACGCGCACCTGCAAACTCTTTATTTGTTTAGTGCGTACATCATCATGATTTGAGCAGGGACTTTGTACATATTCCATTTCTCCCTGCAATTCCCGGGCTACCTCCGTCATCTCTTCAATTTTAATTCCCAGCACTTTTTCTTTATTCACCTCGACGACCGTTGGCTTTAATAAAATTCCCTCTACCTCATCGGTCGCCAGCTTTTCCAAACCCCGTGTCGCGATTTCTACCCCGGTCCAGTTACCCATGCTTTTCTCAACTTCGTTCAACCAGTGCTTCTCGACCTGCTTTACCTCGTCGTGCACCGATGTGTCTCTCCCGCCTCCCATGCCGTCTACGAACTCCCCCATTTTTTTTATGCTGTCGTTTATTCGCTCCCGATATCCCTCCGGGTTGTCCCTTGCTTCCTTCCTCCTTTTTTTCATGTCGATTCCCTGGGTAGCCATCATTGCATCCAATCCCCTACTGTCACCCTTCATAGATGCCATGAAATGCGTCATAAATAGGCAAAAGTCCATTGGCACTGCGGGCTCGGCTGCCGCGACTAAATTTGGTGCCGCAACAACCATGTGCGCGAGGACGCCATCTTGTGCGCCTGATACCCCCTCAACCACCTCCTCATTGTTCTCCTCTACTTCGTCCCTCTGATCCTGGGTTACTCCCAACCCCTCCTCTAGCTCACCCACCGACATCCCGTCGCCTTGACCAGCCATGGCGCGATTTCAAAATTCGGGTTTTGCTTTAAAACAACACAAATTTCCAGCAGCTTGTAATTTTGAGCGCGTTAAGCGCGCTTCGGGTCCGTATCTCACTCCCCGACACCAATTTGTTACTGTAATAACACAATTGGTGTCCAAAATTTGGGCTAAATAAATTTAGTCCCAGGTTCGAATCCCAACTCCTGACTACCAATTTGTTACGGTCCGCGGATTAGGATGTTATTTTTACTGAGCGGAGGTATAACCGTGGCCGAACAGTTGTTCCCCACTAAACCCGATTCACCCAACGTTGGCCGTATCGCGCCACAGCTACTCAATCTGGAAAACTCTAAAGCGACCGAATGCAAAGAGGAAGAAGACGTACAGAAGAGTAACGGGATTTATTACTATTTACACACATAAGCAAAAAGAACAGTCACGATTATTTACAGGGGACATGAGACGCAGGTGACACAGTGAAAATTACTAGCTTATACAGACTTAGTTACTACCCAGGACAGAACAAACAAAGACGACTCACACGGGGAATTGCAGAGTGGATTGG
>NW_027618870.1:0-59000 GCF_964187855.1 Myxine glutinosa | reverse complement strand
CACTTGTGTTAGTGTTGAAAAACCACTTTTCGCACTTGTGTTGGTGCAGGAAACCACTTTTGCACTTGTATTAGTGTGGAAAAAACACTTTTCGCACTTGTGTTAGTGTTGAAAAACCACTTTTTGCACTTGGGTTAGTGTTGAAAAACCACTTTTCGCACTTGTGTTGGTGCAGGAAACCACTTTTGCACTTGTATTAGTGTGGAAAAAACACTTTTTGCACTTGTGATAGTGTTGAAAAACCACTTTTCGCACTTGTATTAATGTGGAAAAAACACTTTTCGCACTTGTGTTAGTGTTGAAAAACCACTTTTCACACTTGTGTTAGTGTTGAAAAATCACTTTTCGCACTTGTGTTGGTGCAGGAAACCACTTTTGCACTTGTATTAGTGTAGAAAAACCACTTTTCGCACGTGTGTTAGTGTTGAAAAACCACTTTTCGCATTTGTGTTGGTGCAGGAAACCACTTTTGCACTTGTATTAGTGTGGAAAAACCACTTTCCGCCCTTGTGTTAGTGTTGAAAAACCACTTTTCGCACCTGTGTTAGTGTTGAAAAACCACTTTTCGCACTTGTGTTGGTGCAGGAAACCACTTTTGCACTTGTATTAGTGTGGAAAAAACACTTTTTGCACTTGTGATAGTGTTGAAAAACCACTTTTCGCACTTGTGTTAGTGTTGAACAACCACTTTTCGCACTTGTGTTGGTGCAGGAAACCACTTTTTCACTTGTATTAGTGTTGAAAAACCAGTTTTCGCACTTGTGTTAGTGTTGAAAAACCACTTTTCGCACTTGTGTTGGTGCAGGAAACCACTTTTGCACATGTATTAGTGTGGAAAAACCACTTTTCGCACTTGTGTTAGTGTTGAAAAACCACTTTTCGCACTTGTGTTAGTGTTGAAAAACCACTTTTCGCACCTGTGTTGGTGCAGGAAACCACTTTTGCACTTGTATTAGTGTGGAAAAAACACTTTTCGCACTTGTGTTAGTGTTGAAAAACCACTTTTCGCACTTGGGTTAGTGTTGAAAAACCACTTTTCGCACTTGTGTTGGTGCAGGAAACCACTTTTGCACTTGTATTAGTGTGGAAAAAACACTTTTTGCACTTGTGTTAGTGTTGAAAACCCACTTTTCGCACTTGTGTTAGTGTTGAAAAATCACTTTTCGCACTTGTGTTGGTGCAGGAAACCACTTTTGCACTTGTATTAGTGTGGAAAAAACACTTTTCGCACTTGTGATAGTGTTGAAAAACCAATTTTCGCACTTGGGTTAGTGTTGAAAAACCACTTTTCGCACTTGTGTTAGTGTTGAAAACCCACTTTTCGCACTTGTGTTAGTGTTGAAAAATCACTTTCGCACTTGTGTTGGTGCAGGAAACCACTTTTGCACTTGTATTAGTGTGGAAAAAACACTTTTCGCACTTGTGTTAGTGTTGAAAAACCACTTTTCGCACTTGGGTTAGTGTTGAAAAACCACTTTTCGCACCTGTGTTAGTGTTGAAAAATCACTTTTCGCACTTGTGTTGGTGCAGGAAACCACTTTTGCACTTGTATTAGTGTGGAAAAACCACTTTTCGCACTTGTGTTAGTGTTGAAAAACCACTTTTCGCACTTGTGTTAGTGTTGAAAAACCACTTTTCGCACTTGTGTTGGTGCAGGAAACCACTTTTGCACTTGTATTAGTGTGGAAAAAACACTTTTCGCACTTGTGTTAGTGTTGAAAAACCACTTTTCGCACTTGGGTTAGTGTTGAAAAACCACTTTTCGCACTTGTGTTGGTGCAGGAAACCACTTTTGCACTTGTATTAGTGTGGAAAAAACACTTTTTGCACTTGTGATAGTGTTGAAAAACCACTTTTCGCACTTGTGTTAGTGTTGAAAAACCACTTTTCGCACTTGTGTTGGTGCAGGAAACCACTTTTGCACTTGTATTAGTGTGGAAAAAACACTTTTTGCACTTGTGATAGTGTTGAAAAACCACTTTTCGCACTTGTGTTTGTGTTGAAAAACCGCTTTTCGCACTTGTGTTGGTGCAGGAAACCACTTTTGCACTTGTATTAGTGTGGAAAAACCACTTTTCGCACTTGTGTTAGTGTTGAAAAACCACTTTTCGCACTTGTGTTAGTGTTGAAAAACCACTTTTCGCACTTGTGTTGGTGCAGGAAACCACTTTTGCACTTGTATTAGTGTGGAAAAAACACTTTTTGCACTTGTGATAGTGTTGAAAAACCACTTTTCGCACTTGTGTTAGTGTTGAAAAACCACTTTTCGCACTTGTGTTAGTGTTGAAAAACCACTTTTCGCACTTGTGTTAGTGCAGGAAACCACTTTTGCACTTGTATTAGTGTGGAAAAAACACTTTTTGCACTTGTGATAGTGTTGAAAAACCACTTTTCGCACTTGTGATAGTGTTGAAAAACCACTTTTTGCACTTGTGTTAGTGTTGAAAAACCACTTTTCGCACTTGTGTTGGTGCAGGAAACCACTTTTGCACTTGTATTAATGTGGAAAAAACACTTTTCGCACTTGTGTTAGTGTTGAAAAACCACTTTTCGCACTTGTGTTAGTGTTGAAAAACCACTTTTCGCACTTGTGTTGGTGCAGGAAACCACTTTTGCACTTGTATTAGTGTGGAAAAAACACTTTTCGCACTTGTGTTAGTGTTGAAAAACCACTTTTCGCACTTGTGTTAGTGTTGAAAACCCACTTTTCGCACTTGTGTTAGTGTTGAAAAATCACTTTTCGCACTTGTGTTGGTGCAGGAAACCACTTTTGCACTTGTATTAGTGTGGAAAAAACACTTTTCGCACTTGTGTTAGTGTTGAAAAACCACTTTTCGCACTTGGGTTAGTGTTGAAAAACCACTTTTCGCACCTGTGTTAGTGTTGAAAAATCACTTTTCGCACTTGTGTTGGTGCAGGAAACCACTTTTGCACTTGTATTAGTGTGGAAAAAACACTTTTCGCACTTGTGTTAGTGTTGAAAAACCACTTTTCGCACTTGGGTTAGTGTTGAAAAAACACTTTTCGCACCTGTGTTAGTGTTGAAAAACCACTTTTCGCACTTGTGTTGGTGCAGGAAACCACTTTTGCACTTGTATTAGTGTGGAAAAAACACTTTTCGCACTTGTGTTAGTGTTGAAAAACCACTTTTCGCACTTGGGTTAGTGTTGAAAAAACACTTTTCGCACCTGTGTTAGTGTTGAAAAACCACTTTTCGCACTTGTGTTGGTGCAGGAAACCACTTTTGCACTTGTATTAGTGTGGAAAAAAACACTTTTTGCACTTGTGATAGTGTTGAAAAACCACTTTTCGCACTTGTGTTGGTGCAGGAAACCACTTTTGCACTTGTATTAGTGTGGAAAAAACACTTTTTGCACTTGTGATAGTGTTGAAAAACCACTTTTCGCACTTGTGTTAGTGTTGAAAAACACTTTTCGCACTTGTGTTAGTGTTGAAAAACCACTTTTCGCACTTGTGTTAGTGCAGGAAACCACTTTTGCACTTGTATTAGTGTGGAAAAAACACTTTTTGCACTTGTGATATTGTTGAAAAACCACTTTTCGCACTTGTGATAGTGTTGAAAAACCACTTTTTGCACTTGTGTTAGTGTTGAAAAACCACTTTTCGCACTTGTGTTGGTGCAGGAAACCACTTTTGCACTTGTATTAATGTGGAAAAAACACTTTTTGCACTTGTGTTAGTGTTGAAAAACCACTTTTCGCACTTGTGTTAGTGTTGAAAAACCACTTTTCGCACTTGTGTTGGTGCAGGAAACCACTTTTGCACTTGTATTAGTGTGGAAAAAACACTTTTCGCACTTGTGTTAGTGTTGAAAAACCACTTTTCGCACTTGTGTTAGTGTTGAAAACCCACTTTTCGCACTTGTGTTAGTGTTGAAAAATCACTTTTCGCACTTGTGTTGGTGCAGGAAACCACTTTTGCACTTGTATTAGTGTGGCAAAAACACTTTTAGCACTTGTGATAGTGTTGAAAAACCAATTTTCGCACTTGTGTTAGTGTTGAAAAACCACTTTTCGCACTTGTGTTGGTGCAGGAAACCACTTTTGCACTTGTATTAGTGTGGAAAAAACACTTTTCGCACTTGTGTTAGTGTTGAAAAACCACTTTTCGCACTTGTGTTAGTGTTGAAAAAACACTTTTCGCACTTGTGTTAGTGTTGAAAAACCACTTTTCGCACTTGTGTTGGTGCAGGAAACCACTTTTGCACTTGTAATAGTGTGGAAAAAACACTTTTCGCACTTGTGTTAGTGTTGAAAAAACACTTTTCGCACCTGTGTTAGTGTTGAAAAACCACTTTTCGCACTTGTGTTGGTGCAGGAAACCACTTTTGCACTTGTATTAGTGTGGAAAAAACACTTTTTGCACTTGTGATAGTGTTGAAAAACCACTTTTCGCACTTGTGTTAGTGTTGAAAAACCACTTTTCGCACTTGTGTTGGTGCAGGAAACCACTTTTGCACTTGTATTAGTGTGGAAAAACCACTTTTCGCACTTGTGTTGGTGCAGGAAACCACTTTTGCACTTGTATTAATGTGGAAAAAACACTTTTCGCACTTGTGTTAGTGTTGAAAAACCACTTTTCGCACTTGTCTTAGTGTTGAAAAATCACTTTTCGCACTTGTGTTGGTGCAGGAAACCACTTTTGCACTTGTATTAGTGTTGAAAAACCACTTTTCGCACTTGTGTTAGTGTTGAAAAACCACTTTTCGCATTTGTGTTGGTGCAGGAAACCACTTTTGCACTTGTATTAGTGTGGAAAAAACACTTTTTGCACTTGTGATAGTGTTGAAAAACCACTTTTCGCACTTGTGTTAGTGTTGAAAAACCACTTTTCGCACTTGTGTTGGTGCAGGAAACCACTTTTGCACTTGTATTAGTGTTGAAAAAACAGTTTTCGCACTTGTGTTAGTGTTGAAAAACCACTTTTCGCACTTGTGTTGGTGCAGGAAACCACTTTTGCACTTGTATTAGTGTGGAAAAAACACTTTTCGCACTTGTGTTAGTGTTGAAAAACCACTTTTCGCACTTGTGTTCGTGTTGAAAAACCACTTTTCGCACTTGTGTTTGTGTTGAAAAACCACTTTTCGCACTTGTGTTGGTGCAGTAAACCACTTTTGCACTTGTATTAGTGTGGAAAAAACACTTTTCGCACTTGTGTTAGTGTTGAAAAACCACTTTTCGCACTTGGGTTAGTGTTGAAAAACCACTTTTCGCACTTGTGTTGGTGCAGGAAACCACTTTTGCACTTGTATTAGTGTGGATAAAACACTTTTTGCACTTGTGATAGTGTTGAAAAACCACTTTTCGCACTTGTGTTAGTGTTGAAAAAGCACTTTTCGCACTTGTGTTGGTGCAGGAAACCACTTTTGCACTTGTATTAGTGTGGAAAAACCACTTTTCGCACTTGTGTTGGTGCAGGAAACCACTTTTGCACTTGTATTAATGTGGAAAAAACACTTTTCGCACTTGTGTTAGTGTTGAAAAACCACTTTTCGCACTTGTCTTAGTGTTGAAAAATCACTTTTCGCACTTGTGTTGGTGCAGGAAACCACTTTTGCACTTGTATTAGTTTTGAAAAACCACTTTTCGCACTTGTGTTAGTGTTGAAAAACCACTTTTCGCATTTGTGTTGGTGCAGGAAACCACTTTTGCACTTGTATTAGTGTGGAAAAACCACTTTTCGCACTTGTGTTAGTGTTGAAAAACCACTTTTCGCACCTGTGTTAGTGTTGAAAAACCACTTTTCGCACTTGTGTTGGTGCAGGAAACCACTTTTGCACTTGTATTAGTGTGGAAAAAACACTTTTTGCACTTGTGATAGTGTTGAAAAACCACTTTTCGCACTTGTGTTAGTGTTGAAAAACCAGTTTTCGCACTTGTGTTAGTGTTGAAAAACCACTTTTCGCACTTGTGTTGGTGCAGGAAACCACTTTTGCACTTGTATTAGTGTGGAAAAACCACTTTTCGCACTTGTGTTAGTGTTGAAAAACCACTTTTCGCACTTGTGTTCATGTTGAAAAACCACTTTTCGCACTTGTGTTAGTGTTGAAAAACCACTTTTCGCACTTGTGTTGGTGCAGGAAACCACTTTTGCACTTGTATTAGTGTGGAAAAAACACTTTTCGCACTTGTGTTAGTGTTGAAAAACCACTTTTTGCACTTGGGTTAGTGTTGAAAAACCACTTTTCGCACTTGTGTTGGTGCAGGAAACCACTTTTGCACTTGTATTAGTGTGGAAAAAACACTTTTTGCACTTGTGATAGTGTTGAAAAACCACTTTTCGCACTTGTATTAATGTGGAAAAAACACTTTTCGCACTTGTGTTAGTGTTGAAAAACCACTTTTCACACTTGTGTTAGTGTTGAAAAATCACTTTTCGCACTTGTGTTGGTGCAGGAAACCACTTTTGCACTTGTATTAGTGTAGAAAAACCACTTTTCGCACGTGTGTTAGTGTTGAAAAACCACTTTTCGCATTTGTGTTGGTGCAGGAAACCACTTTTGCACTTGTATTAGTGTGGAAAAACCACTTTCCGCCCTTGTGTTAGTGTTGAAAAACCACTTTTCGCACCTGTGTTAGTGTTGAAAAACCACTTTTCGCACTTGTGTTGGTGCAGGAAACCACTTTTGCACTTGTATTAGTGTGGAAAAAACACTTTTTGCACTTGTGATAGTGTTGAAAAACCACTTTTCGCACTTGTGTTAGTGTTGAACAACCACTTTTCGCACTTGTGTTGGTGCAGGAAACCACTTTTTCACTTGTATTAGTGTTGAAAAACCAGTTTTCGCACTTGTGTTAGTGTTGAAAAACCACTTTTCGCACTTGTGTTGGTGCAGGAAACCACTTTTGCACATGTATTAGTGTGGAAAAACCACTTTTCGCACTTGTGTTAGTGTTGAAAAACCACTTTTCGCACTTGTGTTAGTGTTGAAAAACCACTTTTCGCACTTGTGTTGGTGCAGGAAACCACTTTTGCACTTGTATTAGTGTGGAAAAAACACTTTTCGCACTTGTGTTAGTGTTGAAAAACCACTTTTCGCACTTGGGTTAGTGTTGAAAAACCACTTTTCGCACTTGTGTTGGTGCAGGAAACCACTTTTGCACTTGTATTAGTGTGGAAAAAACACTTTTTGCACTTGTGTTAGTGTTGAAAACCCACTTTTCGCACTTGTGTTAGTGTTGAAAAATCACTTTTCGCACTTGTGTTGGTGCAGGAAACCACTTTTGCACTTGTATTAGTGTGGAAAAAACACTTTTCGCACTTGTGATAGTGTTGAAAAACCAATTTTCGCACTTGGGTTAGTGTTGAAAAACCACTTTTCGCACTTGTGTTAGTGTTGAAAACCCACTTTTCGCACTTGTGTTAGTGTTGAAAAATCACTTTTCGCACTTGTGTTGGTGCAGGAAACCACTTTTGCACTTGTATTAGTGTGGAAAAAACACTTTTCGCACTTGTGTTAGTGTTGAAAAACCACTTTTCGCACTTGGGTTAGTGTTGAAAAACCACTTTTTGCACCTGTGTTAGTGTTGAAAAATCACTTTTCGCACTTGTGTTGGTGCAGGAAACCACTTTTGCACTTGTATTAGTGTGGAAAAAACACTTTTCACACTTGTGTTAGTGTTGAAAAACCACTTTTCGCACTTGGGTTAGTGTTGAAAAAACACTTTTCGCACCTGTGTTAGTGTTGAAAAACCACTTTTCGCACTTGTGTTGGTGCAGGAAACCACTTTTGCACTTGTATTAGTGTGGAAAAAACACTTTTCGCACTTGTGTTAGTGTTGAAAAACCACTTTTCGCACTTGGGTTAGTGTTGAAAAAACACTTTTCGCACCTGTGTTAGTGTTGAAAAACCACTTTTCGCACTTGTGTTGGTGCAGGAAACCACTTTTGCACTTGTATTAGTGTGGAAAAAACACTTTTTGCACTTGTGATAGTGTTGAAAAACCACTTTTCGCACTTGTGTTGGTGCAGGAAACCACTTTTGCACTTGTATTAGTGTGGAAAAAACACTTTTTGCACTTGTGATAGTGTTGAAAAACCACTTTTCGCACTTGTGTTAGTGTTGAAAAACCACTTTTCGCACTTGTGTTAGTGTTGAAAAACCACTTTTCGCACTTGTGTTAGTGCAGGAAACCACTTTTGCACTTGTATTAGTGTGGAAAAAACACTTTTTGCACTTGTGATATTGTTGAAAAACCACTTTTCGCACTTGTGTTAGTGCAGGAAACCACTTTTGCACTTGTATTAGTGTGGAAAAAACACTTTTTGCACTTGTGATATTGTTGAAAAACCACTTTTCGCACCTGTGTTAGTGTTGAAAAACCACTTTTCGCACTTGTGTTGGTGCAGGAAACCACTTTTGCACTTGTATTAGTGTGGAAAAACCACTTTTCGCACTTGTGTTAGTGTTGAAAAACCACTTTTCGCACTTGTGTTAGTGTTGAAAAAACACTTTTCGCACTTGTGTTAGTGTTGAAAAACCACTTTTCGCACTTGTGTTGGTGCAGGAAACCACTTTTGCACTTGTAATAGTGTGGAAAAAACACTTTTCGCACTTGTGTTAGTGTTGAAAAAACACTTTTCGCACCTGTGTTAGTGTTGAAAAACCACTTTTCGCACTTGTGTTGGTGCAGGAAACCACTTTTGCACTTGTATTAGTGTGGAAAAAACACTTTTTGCACTTGTGATAGTGTTGAAAAACCACTTTTCGCACTTGTGTTAGTGTTGAAAAACCACTTTTCGCACTTGTGTTGGTGCAGGAAACCACTTTTGCACTTGTATTAGTGTGGAAAAACCACTTTTCGCACTTGTGTTGGTGCAGGAAACCACTTTTGCACTTGTATTAATGTGGAAAAAACACTTTTCGCACTTGTGTTAGTGTTGAAAACCCACTTTTCGCACTTGTGTTAGTGTTGAAAAATCACTTTTCGCACTTGTGTTGGTGCAGGAAACCACTTTTGCACTTGTATTAGTGTGGAAAAAACACTTTTCGCACTTGTGTTAGTGTTGAAAAACCACTTTTCGCACTTGGGTTAGTGTTGAAAAACCACTTTTTGCACCTGTGTTAGTGTTGAAAAATCACTTTTCGCACTTGTGTTGGTGCAGGAAACCACTTTTGCACTTGTATTAGTGTGGAAAAAACACTTTTCACACTTGTGTTAGTGTTGAAAAACCACTTTTCGCACTTGGGTTAGTGTTGAAAAAACACTTTTCGCACCTGTGTTAGTGTTGAAAAACCACTTTTCGCACTTGTGTTGGTGCAGGAAACCACTTTTGCACTTGTATTAGTGTGGAAAAAACACTTTTCGCACTTGTGTTAGTGTTGAAAAACCACTTTTCGCACTTGGGTTAGTGTTGAAAAAACACTTTTCGCACCTGTGTTAGTGTTGAAAAACCACTTTTCGCACTTGTGTTGGTGCAGGAAACCACTTTTGCACTTGTATTAGTGTGGAAAAAACACTTTTTGCACTTGTGATAGTGTTGAAAAACCACTTTTCGCACTTGTGTTGGTGCAGGAAACCACTTTTGCACTTGTATTAGTGTGGAAAAAACACTTTTTGCACTTGTGATAGTGTTGAAAAACCACTTTTCGCACTTGTGTTAGTGTTGAAAAACCACTTTTCGCACTTGTGTTAGTGTTGAAAAACCACTTTTCGCACTTGTGTTAGTGCAGGAAACCACTTTTGCACTTGTATTAGTGTGGAAAAAACACTTTTTGCACTTGTGATATTGTTGAAAAACCACTTTTCGCACTTGTGATAGTGTTGAAAAACCACTTTTTGCACTTGTGTTAGTGTTGAAAAACCACTTTTCGCACTTGTGTTGGTGCAGGAAACCACTTTTGCACTTGTATTAATGTGGAAAAAACACTTTTCGCACTTGTGTTAGTGTTGAAAAACCACTTTTCGCACTTGTGTTAGTGTTGAAAAACCACTTTTCGCACTTGTGTTGGTGCAGGAAACCACTTTTGCACTTGTATTAGTGTGGAAAAAACACTTTTCGCACTTGTGTTAGTGTTGAAAAACCACTTTTCGCACTTGTGTTAGTGTTGAAAACCCACTTTTCGCACTTGTGTTAGTGTTGAAAAATCACTTTTCGCACTTGTGTTGGTGCAGGAAACCACTTTTGCACTTGTATTAGTGTGGCAAAAACACTTTTCGCACTTGTGATAGTGTTGAAAAACCAATTTTCGCACTTGTGTTAGTGTTGAAAAACCACTTTTCGCACTTGTGTTGGTGCAGGAAACCACTTTTGCACTTGTATTAGTGTGGAAAAACCACTTTTCGCACTTGTGTTAGTGTTGAAAAACCACTTTTCGCACTTGTGTTAGTGTTGAAAAAACACTTTTCGCACTTGTGTTAGTGTTGAAAAACCACTTTTCGCACTTGTGTTGGTGCAGGAAACCACTTTTGCACTTGTAATAGTGTGGAAAAAACACTTTTCGCACTTGTGTTAGTGTTGAAAAAACACTTTTCGCACCTGTGTTAGTGTTGAAAAACCACTTTTCGCACTTGTGTTGGTGCAGGAAACCACTTTTGCACTTGTATTAGTGTGGAAAAAACACTTTTTGCACTTGTGATAGTGTTGAAAAACCACTTTTCGCACTTGTGTTAGTGTTGAAAAACCACTTTTCGCACTTGTGTTGGTGCAGGAAACCACTTTTGCACTTGTATTAGTGTGGAAAAACCACTTTTCGCACTTGTGTTGGTGCAGGAAACCACTTTTGCACTTGTATTAATGTGGAAAAAACACTTTTCGCACTTGTGTTAGTGTTGAAAAACCACTTTTCGCACTTGTCTTAGTGTTGAAAAATCACTTTTCGCACTTGTGTTGGTGCAGGAAACCACTTTTGCACTTGTATTAGTGTTGAAAAACCACTTTTCGCACTTGTGTTAGTGTTGAAAAACCACTTTTCGCATTTGTGTTGGTGCAGGAAACCACTTTTGCACTTGTATTAGTGTGGAAAAACCACTTTTCGCACTTGTGTTAGTGTTGAAAAACCACTTTTCGCACCTGTGTTAGTGTTGAAAAACCACTTTTCGCACTTGTGTTGGTGCAGGAAACCACTTTTGCACTTGTATTAGTGTGGAAAAAACACTTTTTGCACTTGTGATAGTGTTGAAAAACCACTTTTCGCACTTGTGTTAGTGTTGAAAAACCACTTTTCGCACTTGTGTTGGTGCAGGAAACCACTTTTGCACTTGTATTAGTGTTGAAAAAACAGTTTTCGCACTTGTGTTAGTGTTGAAAAACCACTTTTCGCACTTGTGTTGGTGCAGGAAACCACTTTTGCACTTGTATTAGTGTGGAAAAAACACTTTTCGCACTTGTGTTAGTGTTGAAAAACCACTTTTCGCACTTGTGTTCGTGTTGAAAAACCACTTTTCGCACTTGTGTTTGTGTTGAAAAACCACTTTTCGCACTTGTGTTGGTGCAGGAAACCACTTTTGCACTTGTATTAGTGTGGAAAAAACACTTTTCGCACTTGTGTTAGTGTTGAAAAACCACTTTTCGCACTTGGGTTAGTGTTGAAAAACCACTTTTCGCACTTGTGTTGGTGCAGGAAACCACTTTTGCACTTGTATTAGTGTGGATAAAACACTTTTTGCACTTGTGATAGTGTTGAAAAACCACTTTTCGCACTTGTGTTAGTGTTGAAAAACCACTTTTCGCACTTGTGTTGGTGCAGGAAACCACTTTTGCACTTGTATTAGTGTGGAAAAACCACTTTTCGCACTTGTGTTGGTGCAGGAAACCACTTTTGCACTTGTATTAATGTGGAAAAAACACTTTTCGCACTTGTGTTAGTGTTGAAAAACCACTTTTCGCACTTGTCTTAGTGTTGAAAAATCACTTTTCGCACTTGTGTTGGTGCAGGAAACCACTTTTGCACTTGTATTAGTGTTGAAAAACCACTTTTCGCACTTGTGTTAGTGTTGAAAAACCACTTTTCGCATTTGTGTTGGTGCAGGAAACCACTTTTGCACTTGTATTAGTGTGGAAAAACCACTTTTCGCACTTGTGTTAGTGTTGAAAAACCACTTTTCGCACCTGTGTTAGTGTTGAAAAACCACTTTTCGCACTTGTGTTGGTGCAGGAAACCACTTTTGCACTTGTATTAGTGTGGAAAAAACACTTTTTGCACTTGTGATAGTGTTGAAAAACCACTTTTCGCACTTGTGTTAGTGTTGAAAAACCAGTTTTCGCACTTGTGTTAGTGTTGAAAAACCACTTTTCGCACTTGTGTTGGTGCAGGAAACCACTTTTGCACTTGTATTAGTGTGGAAAAACCACTTTTCGCACTTGTGTTAGTGTTGAAAAACCACTTTTCGCACTTGTGTTCGTGTTGAAAAACCACTTTTCGCACTTGTGTTAGTGTTGAAAAACCACTTTTCGCACTTGTGTTGGTGCAGGAAACCACTTTTGCACTTGTATTAGTGTGGAAAAAACACTTTTCGCACTTGTGTTAGTGTGGAAAAAACACTTTTTGCACTTGTGATAGTGTTGAAAAACCACTTTTCACACTTGTGTTAGTGTTGAAAAATCACTTTTCGCACTTGTGTTGGTGCAGGAAACCACTTTTGCACTTGTATTAGTGTTGAAAAACCACTTTTCGCACGTGTGTTAGTGTTGAAAAACCACTTTTCGCATTTGTGTTGGTGCAGGAAACCACTTTTGCACTTGTATTAGTGTGGAAAAACCACTTTCTGCCCTTGTGTTAGTGTTGAAAAACCACTTTTCGCACCTGTGTTAGTGTTGAAAAACCACTTTTCGCACTTGTGTTGGTGCAGGAAACCACTTTTGCACTTGTATTAGTGTGGAAAAAACACTTTTTGCACTTGTGATAGTGTTGAAAAACCACTTTTCGCACTTGTGTTAGTGTTGAACAACCACTTTTCGCACTTGTGTTGGTGCAGGAAACCACTTTTTCACTTGTATTAGTGTTGAAAAACCAGTTTTCGCACTTGTGTTAGTGTTGAAAAACCACTTTTCGCACTTGTGTTGGTGCAGGAAACCACTTTTGCACATGTATTAGTGTGGAAAAACCACTTTTCGCACTTGTGTTAGTGTTGAAAAACCACTTTTCGCACTTGTGTTAGTGTTGAAAAACCACTTTTCGCACTTGTGTTGGTGCAGGAAACCACTTTTGCACTTGTATTAGTGTGGAAAAAACACTTTTCGCACTTGTGTTAGTGTTGAAAAACCACTTTTCGCACTTGGGTTAGTGTTGAAAAACCACTTTTCGCACTTGTGTTGGTGCAGGAAACCACTTTTGCACTTGTATTAGTGTGGAAAAAACACTTTTTGCACTTGTGATAGTGTTGAAAAACCACTTTTCGCACTTGTGTTAGTGTTGAAAAACCACTTTTCGCACTTCTGTTGGTGCAGGAAACCACTTTTGCACTTGTATTAGTGTGGAAAAACCACTTTTCGCACTTGTGTTAGTGTTGAAAAACCACTTTTCGCACTTGTGTTAGTGTTGAAAAACCACTTTTCGCACTTGTGTTGGTGCAGGAAACCACTTTTGCACTTGTATTAGTGTGGAAAAAACACTTTTCGCACTTGTGTTAGTGTTGAAAAACCACTTTTCGCACTTGGGTTAGTGTTGAAAAACCACTTTTCGCACTTGTGTTGGTGCAGGAAACCACTTTTGCACTTGTATTAGTGTGGAAAAAACACTTTTTGCACTTGTGATAGTGTTGAAAAACCACTTTTCGCACTTGTGTTAGTGTTGAAAAACCACTTTTCGCACTTGTGTTGGTGCAGGAAACCACTTTTGCACTTATATTAGTGTGGAAAAAACACTTTTCGCACTTGTGTTAGTGTTGAAAAACCACTTTTCGCACTTGTGTTAGTGTTGAAAACCCACTTTTCGCACTTGTGTTAGTGTTGAAAAATCACTTTTCGCACTTGTGTTGGTGCAGGAAACCACTTTTGCACTTGTATTAGTGTGGCAAAAACACTTTTCGCACTTGTGATAGTGTTGAAAAACCAATTTTCGCACTTGTGTTAGTGTTGAAAAACCACTTTTCGCACTTGTGTTGGTGCAGGAAACCACTTTTGCACTTGTATTAGTGTGGAAAAACCACTTTTCGCACTTGTGTTAGTGTTGAAAAACCACTTTTCGCACTTGTGTTAGTGTTGAAAAAACACTTTTCGCACTTGTGTTAGTGTTGAAAAACCACTTTTCGCACTTGTGTTGGTGCAGGAAACCACTTTTGCACTTGTAATAGTGTGGAAAAAACACTTTTCGCACTTGTGTTAGTGTTGAAAAAACACTTTTCGCACCTGTGTTAGTGTTGAAAAACCACTTTTCGCACTTGTGTTGGTGCAGGAAACCACTTTTGCACTTGTATTAGTGTGGAAAAAACACTTTTTGCACTTGTGATAGTGTTGAAAAACCACTTTTCGCACTTGTGTTAGTGTTGAAAAACCACTTTTCGCACTTGTGTTGGTGCAGGAAACCACTTTTGCACTTGTATTAGTGTGGAAAAACCACTTTTCGCACTTGTGTTGGTGCAGGAAACCACTTTTGCACTTGTATTAATGTGGAAAAAACACTTTTCGCACTTGTGTTAGTGTTGAAAAACCACTTTTCGCACTTGTCTTAGTGTTGAAAAATCACTTTTCGCACTTGTGTTGGTGCAGGAAACCACTTTTGCACTTGTATTAGTGTTGAAAAACCACTTTTCGCACTTGTGTTAGTGTTGAAAAACCACTTTTCGCATTTGTGTTGGTGCAGGAAACCACTTTTGCACTTGTATTAGTGTGGAAAAAACACTTTTCGCACTTGTGTTAGTGTTGAAAAACCACTTTTCGCACCTGTGTTAGTGTTGAAAAACCACTTTTCGCACTTGTGTTGGTGCAGGAAACCACTTTTGCACTTGTATTAGTGTGGAAAAAACACTTTTTGCACTTGTGATAGTGTTGAAAAACCACTTTTCGCACTTGTGTTAGTGTTGAAAAACCACTTTTCGCACTTGTGTTGGTGCAGGAAACCACTTTTGCACTTGTATTAGTGTTGAAAAAACAGTTTTCGCACTTGTGTTAGTGTTGAAAAACCACTTTTCGCACTTGTGTTGGTGCAGGAAACCACTTTTGCACTTGTATTAGTGTGGAAAAAACACTTTTCGCACTTGTGTTAGTGTTGAAAAACCACTTTTCGCACTTGTGTTCGTGTTGAAAAACCACTTTTCGCACTTGTGTTTGTGTTGAAAAACCACTTTTCGCACTTGTGTTGGTGCAGGAAACCACTTTTGCACTTGTATTAGTGTGGAAAAAACACTTTTCGCACTTGTGTTAGTGTTGAAAAACCACTTTTCGCACTTGGGTTAGTGTTGAAAAACCACTTTTCGCACTTGTGTTGGTGCAGGAAACCACTTTTGCACTTGTATTAGTGTGGATAAAACACTTTTTGCACTTGTGATAGTGTTGAAAAACCACTTTTCGCACTTGTGTTAGTGTTGAAAAACCACTTTTCGCACTTGTGTTGGTGCAGGAAACCACTTTTGCACTTGTATTAGTGTGGAAAAACCACTTTTCGCACTTGTGTTGGTGCAGGAAACCACTTTTGCACTTGTATTAATGTGGAAAAAACACTTTTCGCACTTGTGTTAGTGTTGAAAAACCACTTTTCGCACTTGTCTTAGTGTTGAAAAATCACTTTTCGCACTTGTGTTGGTGCAGGAAACCACTTTTGCACTTGTATTAGTGTTGAAAAACCACTTTTCGCACTTGTGTTAGTGTTGAAAAACCACTTTTCGCATTTGTGTTGGTGCAGGAAACCACTTTTGCACTTGTATTAGTGTGGAAAAACCACTTTTCGCACTTGTGTTAGTGTTGAAAAACCACTTTTCGCACCTGTGTTAGTGTTGAAAAACCACTTTTCGCACTTGTGTTGGTGCAGGAAACCACTTTTGCACTTGTATTAGTGTGGAAAAAACACTTTTTGCACTTGTGATAGTGTTGAAAAACCACTTTTCGCACTTGTGTTAGTGTTGAAAAACCAGTTTTCGCACTTGTGTTAGTGTTGAAAAACCACTTTTCGCACTTGTGTTGGTGCAGGAAACCACTTTTGCACTTGTATTAGTGTGGAAAAACCACTTTTCGCACTTGTGTTAGTGTTGAAAAACCACTTTTCGCACTTGTGTTCGTGTTGAAAAACCACTTTTCGCACTTGTGTTAGTGTTGAAAAACCACTTTTCGCACTTGTGTTGGTGCAGGAAACCACTTTTGCACTTGTATTAGTGTGGAAAAAACACTTTTCGCACTTGTGTTAGTGTTGAAAAACCACTTTTTGCACTTGGGTTAGTGTTGAAAAACCACTTTTCGCACTTGTGTTGGTGCAGGAAACCACTTTTGCACTTGTATTAGTGTGGAAAAAACACTTTTTGCACTTGTGATAGTGTTGAAAAACCACTTTTCACACTTGTGTTAGTGTTGAAAAATCACTTTTCGCACTTGTGTTGGTGCAGGAAACCACTTTTGCACTTGTATTAGTGTTGAAAAACCACTTTTCGCACGTGTGTTAGTGTTGAAAAACCACTTTTCGCATTTGTGTTGGTGCAGGAAACCACTTTTGCACTTGTATTAGTGTGGAAAAACCACTTTCCGCCCTTGTGTTAGTGTTGAAAAACCACTTTTCGCACCTGTGTTAGTGTTGAAAAACCACTTTTCGCACTTGTGTTGGTGCAGGAAACCACTTTTGCACTTGTATTAGTGTGGAAAAAACACTTTTTGCACTTGTGATAGTGTTGAAAAACCACTTTTCGCACTTGTGTTAGTGTTGAACAACCACTTTTCGCACTTGTGTTGGTGCAGGAAACCACTTTTTCACTTGTATTAGTGTTGAAAAACCAGTTTTCGCACTTGTGTTAGTGTTGAAAAACCACTTTTCGCACTTGTGTTGGTGCAGGAAACCACTTTTGCACATGTATTAGTGTGGAAAAACCACTTTTCGCACTTGTGTTAGTGTTGAAAAACCACTTTTCGCACTTGTGTTAGTGTTGAAAAACCACTTTTCGCACTTGTGTTGGTGCAGGAAACCACTTTTGCACTTGTATTAGTGTGGAAAAAACACTTTTCGCACTTGTGTTAGTGTTGAAAAACCACTTTTCGCACTTGGGTTAGTGTTGAAAAACCACTTTTCGCACTTGTGTTGGTGCAGGAAACCACTTTTGCACTTGTATTAGTGTGGAAAAAACACTTTTTGCACTTGTGATAGTGTTGAAAAACCACTTTTCGCACTTGTGTTAGTGTTGAAAAACCACTTTTCGCACTTCTGTTGGTGCAGGAAACCACTTTTGCACTTGTATTAGTGTGGAAAAACCACTTTTCGCACTTGTGTTAGTGTTGAAAAACCACTTTTCGCACTTGTGTTAGTGTTGAAAAACCACTTTTCGCACTTGTGTTGGTGCAGGAAACCACTTTTGCACTTGTATTAGTGTGGAAAAAAACACTTTTCGCACTTGTGTTAGTGTTGAAAAACCACTTTTCGCACTTGGGTTAGTGTTGAAAAACCACTTTTCGCACTTGTGTTGGTGCAGGAAACCACTTTTGCACTTGTATTAGTGTGGAAAAAACACTTTTTGCACTTGTGATAGTGTTGAAAAACCACTTTTCGCACTTGTGTTAGTGTTGAAAAACCACTTTTCGCACTTGTGTTGGTGCAGGAAACCACTTTTGCACTTGTATTAGTGTGGAAAAAACACTTTTTGCACTTGTGATAGTGTTGAAAAACCACTTTTCGCACTTGTGTTAGTGTTGAAAAACCGCTTTTCGCACTTGTGTTGGTGCAGGAAACCACTTTTGCACTTGTATTAGTGTGGAAAAACCACTTTTCGCACTTGTGTTAGTGTTGAAAAACCACTTTTCGCACTTGTGTTAGTGTTGAAAAACCACTTTTCGCACTTGTGTTGGTGCAGGAAACCACTTTTGCACTTGTATTAGTGTGGAAAAAACACTTTTTGCACTTGTGATAGTGTTGAAAAACCACTTTTCGCACTTGTGTTAGTGTTGAAAAACCACTTTTCGCACTTGTGTTAGTGTTGAAAAACCACTTTTCGCACTTGTGTTAGTGCAGGAAACCACTTTTGCACTTGTATTAGTGTGGAAAAAACACTTTTTGCACTTGTGATAGTGTTGAAAAACCACTTTTCGCACTTGTGATAGTGTTGAAAAACCACTTTTTGCACTTGTGTTGGTGTTGAAAAACCACTTTTCGCACTTGTGTTGGTGCAGGAAACCACTTTTGCACTTGTATTAATGTGGAAAAAACACTTTTCGCACTTGTGTTAGTGTTGAAAAACCACTTTTCGCACTTGTGTTAGTGTTGAAAAACCACTTTTCGCACTTGTGTTGGTGCAGGAAACCACTTTTGCACTTGTATTAGTGTGGAAAAAACACTTTTCGCACTTGTGTTAGTGTTGAAAAACCACTTTTCGCACTTGTGTTAGTGTTGAAAACCCACTTTTCGCACTTGTGTTAGTGTTGAAAAATCATTTTTCGCACTTGTGTTGGTGCAGGAAACCACTTTTGCACTTGTATTAGTGTGGAAAAAACACTTTTCGCACTTGTGATAGTGTTGAAAAACCAATTTTCGCACTTGGGTTAGTGTTGAAAAACCACTTTTCGCACTTGTGTTAGTGTTGAAAACCCACTTTTCGCACTTGTGTTAGTGTTGAAAAATCACTTTTCGCACTTGTGTTGGTGCAGGAAACCACTTTTGCACTTGTATTAGTGTGGAAAAAACACTTTTCACACTTGTGTTAGTGTTGAAAAACCACTTTTTGCACTTGGGTTAGTGTTGAAAAACCACTTTTCGCACCTGTGTTAGTGTTGAAAAATCACTTTTCGCACTTGTGTTGGTGCAGGAAACCACTTTTGCACTTGTATTAGTGTGGAAAAAACACTTTTCGCACTTGTGTTAGTGTTGAAAAACCACTTTTCGCACTTGGGTTAGTGTTGAAAAAACACTTTTCGCACCTGTGTTTGTGTTGAAAAACCACTTTTCGCACTTGTGTTGGTGCAGGAAACCACTTTTGCACTTGTATTAGTGTGGAAAAAACACTTTTCGCACTTGTGTTAGTGTTGAAAAACCACTTTTCGCACTTGGGTTAGTGTTGAAAAACCACTTTTCGCACTTGTGTTAG
This sequence comes from Myxine glutinosa, assembly GCF_964187855.1. Lineage (NCBI taxonomy): Eukaryota > Metazoa > Chordata > Myxini > Myxiniformes > Myxinidae > Myxine > Myxine glutinosa. Next base: position 39,828 of record NW_027618870.1, on the reverse strand, counting down.
TGTTGAAAAACCACTTTTCGCACCTGTGTTTGTGTTGAAAAACCACTTTTCGCACTTGTGTTGGTGCAGGAAACCACTTTTGCACTTGTATTAGTGTGGAAAAAACACTTTTTGCACTTGTGATAGTGTTGAAAAACCACTTTTCGCACTTGTGTTAGTGTTGAAAAACCAGTTTTCGCACTTGTGTTAGTGTTGAAAAACCACTTTTCGCACTTGTGTTGGTGCAGGAAACCACTTTTGCACTTGTATTAGTGTGGAAAAACCACTTTTCGCACTTGTGTTAGTGTTGAAAAACCACTTTTCGCACTTGTGTTCGTGTTGAAAAACCACTTTTCGCACTTGTGTTAGTGTTGAAAAACCACTTTTCGCACTTGTGTTGGTGCAGGAAACCACTTTTGCACTTGTATTAGTGTGGAAAAAACACTTTTCGCACTTGTGTTAGTGTTGAAAAACCACTTTTCGCACTTGGGTTAGTGTTGAAAAACCACTTTTCGCACTTGTGTTGGTGCAGGAAACCACTTTTGCACTTGTATTAGTGTGGAAAAAACACTTTTTGCACTTGTGATAGTGTTGAAAAACCACTTTTCGCACTTGTATTAATGTGGAAAAAACACTTTTCGCACTTGTGTTAGTGTTGAAAAACCACTTTTCACACTTGTGTTAGTGTTGAAAAATCACTTTTCGCACTTGTGTTGGTGCAGGAAACCACTTTTGCACTTGTATTAGTGTTGAAAAACCACTTTTCGCACGTGTGTTAGTGTTGAAAAACCACTTTTCGCATTTGTGTTGGTGCAGGAAACCACTTTTGCACTTGTATTAGTGTGGAAAAACCACTTTCCGCCCTTGTGTTAGTGTTGAAAAACCACTTTTCGCACCTGTGTTAGTGTTGAAAAACCACTTTTCGCACTTGTGTTGGTGCAGGAAACCACTTTTGCACTTGTATTAGTGTGGAAAAAACACTTTTTGCACTTGTGATAGTGTTGAAAAACCACTTTTCGCACTTGTGTTAGTGTTGAACAACCACTTTTCGCACTTGTGTTGGTGCAGGAAACCACTTTTGCACTTGTATTAGTGTTGAAAAACCAGTTTTCGCACTTGTGTTAGTGTTGAAAAACCACTTTTCGCACTTGTGTTGGTGCAGGAAACCACTTTTGCACATGTATTAGTGTGGAAAAACCACTTTTCGCACTTGTGTTAGTGTTGAAAAACCACTTTTCGCACTTGTGTTAGTGTTGAAAATCCACTTTTCGCACTTGTGTTGGTGCAGGAAACCACTTTTGCACTTGTATTAGTGTGGAAAAAACACTTTTCGCACTTGTGTTAGTGTTGAAAAACCACTTTTCGCACTTGGGTTAGTGTTGAAAAACCACTTTTCGCACTTGTGTTAGTGTTGAAAAACCACTTTTCGCACCTGTGTTTGTGTTGAAAAACCACTTTTCGCACTTGTGTTGATGCAGGAAACCACTTTTGCACTTGTATTAGTGTGGAAAAAACACTTTTTGCACTTGTGATAGTGTTGAAAAACCACTTTTCGCACTTGTGTTAGTGTTGAAAAACCAGTTTTCGCACTTGTGTTAGTGTTGAAAAACCACTTTTCGCACTTGTGTTGGTGCAGGAAACCACTTTTGCACTTGTATTAGTGTGGAAAAACCACTTTTCGCACTTGTGTTAGTGTTGAAAAACCACTTTTCGCACTTGTGTTCGTGTTGAAAAACCACTTTTCGCACTTGTGTTAGTGTTGAAAAACCACTTTTCGCACTTGTGTTGGTGCAGGAAACCACTTTTGCACTTGTATTAGTGTGGAAAAAACACTTTTCGCACTTGTGTTAGTGTTGAAAAACCACTTTTCGCACTTGGGTTAGTGTTGAAAAACCACTTTTCGCACTTGTGTTGGTGCAGGAAACCACTTTTGCACTTGTATTAGTGTGGAAAAAACACTTTTTGCACTTGTGATAGTGTTGAAAAACCACTTTTCGCACTTGTATTAATGTGGAAAAAACACTTTTCGCACTTGTGTTAGTGTTGAAAAACCACTTTTCACACTTGTGTTAGTGTTGAAAAACCACTTTTCGCACTTCTGTTGGTGCAGGAAACCACTTTTGCACTTGTATTAGTGTGGAAAAACCACTTTTCGCACTTGTGTTAGTGTTGAAAAACCACTTTTCGCACTTGTGTTAGTGTTGAAAAACCACTTTTCGCACTTGTGTTGGTGCAGGAAACCACTTTTGCACTTGTATTAGTGTGGAAAAAACACTTTTCGCACTTGTGTTAGTGTTGAAAAACCACTTTTCGCACTTGGGTTAGTGTTGAAAAACCACTTTTCGCACTTGTGTTGGTGCAGGAAACCACTTTTGCACTTGTATTAGTGTGGAAAAAACACTTTTTGCACTTGTGATAGTGTTGAAAAACCACTTTTCGCACTTGTGTTAGTGTTGAAAAACCACTTTTCGCACTTGTGTTGGTGCAGGAAACCACTTTTGCACTTGTATTAGTGTGGAAAAAACACTTTTTGCACTTGTGATAGTGTTGAAAAACCACTTTTCGCACTTGTGTTAGTGTTGAAAAACCGCTTTTCGCACTTGTGTTGGTGCAGGAAACCACTTTTGCACTTGTATTAGTGTGGAAAAACCACTTTTCGCACTTGTGTTAGTGTTGAAAAACCACTTTTCGCACTTGTGTTAGTGTTGAAAAACCACTTTTCGCACTTGTGTTGGTGCAGGAAACCACTTTTGCACTTGTATTAGTGTGGAAAAAACACTTTTTGCACTTGTGATAGTGTTGAAAAACCACTTTTCGCACTTGTGTTAGTGTTGAAAAACCACTTTTCGCACTTGTGTTAGTGTTGAAAAACCACTTTTCGCACTTGTGTTAGTGCAGGAAACCACTTTTGCACTTGTATTAGTGTGGAAAAAACACTTTTTGCACTTGTGATAGTGTTGAAAAACCACTTTTCGCACTTGTGATAGTGTTGAAAAACCACTTTTTGCACTTGTGTTGGTGTTGAAAAACCACTTTTCGCACTTGTGTTGGTGCAGGAAACCACTTTTGCACTTGTATTAATGTGGAAAAAACACTTTTCGCACTTGTGTTAGTGTTGAAAAACCACTTTTCGCACTTGTGTTAGTGTTGAAAAACCACTTTTCGCACTTGTGTTGGTGCAGGAAACCACTTTTGCACTTGTATTAGTGTGGAAAAAACACTTTTCGCACTTGTGTTAGTGTTGAAAAACCACTTTTCGCACTTGTGTTAGTGTTGAAAACCCACTTTTCGCACTTGTGTTAGTGTTGAAAAATCATTTTTCGCACTTGTGTTGGTGCAGGAAACCACTTTTGCACTTGTATTAGTGTGGAAAAAACACTTTTCGCACTTGTGATAGTGTTGAAAAACCAATTTTCGCACTTGGGTTAGTGTTGAAAAACCACTTTTCGCACTTGTGTTAGTGTTGAAAACCCACTTTTCGCACTTGTGTTAGTGTTGAAAAATCACTTTTCGCACTTGTGTTGGTGCAGGAAACCACTTTTGCACTTGTATTAGTGTGGAAAAAACACTTTTCGCACTTGTGTTAGTGTTGAAAAACCACTTTTTGCACTTGGGTTAGTGTTGAAAAACCACTTTTCGCACCTGTGTTAGTGTTGAAAAATCACTTTTCGCACTTGTGTTGGTGCAGGAAACCACTTTTGCACTTGTATTAGTGTGGAAAAAACACTTTTCGCACTTGTGTTAGTGTTGAAAAACCACTTTTCGCACTTGGGTTAGTGTTGAAAAAACACTTTTCGCACCTGTGTTTGTGTTGAAAAACCACTTTTCGCACTTGTGTTGGTGCAGGAAACCACTTTTGCACTTGTATTAGTGTGGAAAAAACACTTTTCGCACTTGTGTTAGTGTTGAAAAACCACTTTTCGCACTTGGGTTAGTGTTGAAAAACCACTTTTCGCACTTGTGTTAGTGTTGAAAAACCACTTTTCGCACCTGTGTTTGTGTTGAAAAACCACTTTTCGCACTTGTGTTGGTGCAGGAAACCACTTTTGCACTTGTATTAGTGTGGAAAAAACACTTTTGCACTTGTGATAGTGTTGAAAAACCACTTTTCGCACTTGTGTTAGTGTTGAAAAACCAGTTTTCGCACTTGTGTTAGTGTTGAAAAACCACTTTTCGCACTTGTGTTGGTGCAGGAAACCACTTTTGCACTTGTATTAGTGTGGAAAAACCACTTTTCGCACTTGTGTTAGTGTTGAAAAACCACTTTTCGCACTTGTGTTCGTGTTGAAAAACCACTTTTCGCACTTGTGTTAGTGTTGAAAAACCACTTTTCGCACTTGTGTTGGTGCAGGAAACCACTTTTGCACTTGTATTAGTGTGGAAAAAACACTTTTCGCACTTGTGTTAGTGTTGAAAAACCACTTTTCGCACTTGGGTTAGTGTTGAAAAACCACTTTTCGCACTTGTGTTGGTGCAGGAAACCACTTTTGCACTTGTATTAGTGTGGAAAAAACACTTTTTGCACTTGTGATAGTGTTGAAAAACCACTTTTCGCACTTGTATTAATGTGGAAAAAACACTTTTCGCACTTGTGTTAGTGTTGAAAAACCACTTTTCACACTTGTGTTAGTGTTGAAAAATCACTTTTCGCACTTGTGTTGGTGCAGGAAACCACTTTTGCACTTGTATTAGTGTTGAAAAACCACTTTTCGCACGTGTGTTAGGTGTTGAAAAACCACTTTTCGCATTTGTGTTGGTGCAGGAAACCACTTTTGCACTTGTATTAGTGTGGAAAAACCACTTTCCGCCCTTGTGTTAGTGTTGAAAAACCACTTTTCGCACCTGTGTTAGTGTTGAAAAACCACTTTTCGCACTTGTGTTGGTGCAGGAAACCACTTTTGCACTTGTATTAGTGTGGAAAAAAACACTTTTTGCACTTGTGATAGTGTTGAAAAACCACTTTTCGCACTTGTGTTAGTGTTGAACAACCACTTTTCGCACTTGTGTTGGTGCAGGAAACCACTTTTGCACTTGTATTAGTGTTGAAAAACCAGTTTTCGCACTTGTGTTAGTGTTGAAAAACCACTTTTCGCACTTGTGTTGGTGCAGGAAACCACTTTTGCACATGTATTAGTGTGGAAAAACCACTTTTCGCACTTGTGTTAGTGTTGAAAAACCACTTTTCGCAATTGTGTTAGTGTTGAAAAACCACTTTTCGCACTTGTGTTGGTGCAGGAAACCACTTTTGCACTTGTATTAGTGTGGAAAAAACACTTTTCGCACTTGTGTTAGTGTTGAAAAACCACTTTTCGCACTTGGGTTAGTGTTGAAAAACCACTTTTCGCACTTGTGTTAGTGTTGAAAAACCACTTTTCGCACCTGTGTTTGTGTTGAAAAACCACTTTTCGCACTTGTGTTGGTGCAGGAAACCACTTTTGCACTTGTATTAGTGTGGAAAAAACACTTTTTGCACTTGTGATAGTGTTGAAAAACCACTTTTCGCACTTGTGTTAGTGTTGAAAAACCAGTTTTCGCACTTGTGTTAGTGTTGAAAAACCACTTTTCGCACTTGTGTTGGTGCAGGAAACCACTTTTGCACTTGTATTAGTGTGGAAAAACCACTTTTCGCACTTGTGTTAGTGTTGAAAAACCACTTTTCGCACTTGTGTTCGTGTTGAAAAACCACTTTTCGCACTTGTGTTAGTGTTGAAAAACCACTTTTCGCACTTGTGTTGGTGCAGGAAACCACTTTTGCACTTGTATTAGTGTGGAAAAAACACTTTTCGCACTTGTGTTAGTGTTGAAAAACCACTTTTCGCACTTGGGTTAGTGTTGAAAAACCACTTTTCGCACTTGTGTTGGTGCAGGAAACCACTTTTGCACTTGTATTAGTGTGGAAAAAACACTTTTTGCACTTGTGATAGTGTTGAAAAACCACTTTTCGCACTTGTATTAATGTGGAAAAAACACTTTTCGCACTTGTGTTAGTGTTGAAAAACCACTTTTCACACTTGTGTTAGTGTTGAAAAATCACTTTTCGCACTTGTGTTGGTGCAGGAAACCACTTTTGCACTTGTATTAGTGTTGAAAAACCACTTTTCGCACGTGTGTTAGTGTTGAAAAACCACTTTTCGCATTTGTGTTGGTGCAGGAAACCACTTTTGCACTTGTATTAGTGTGGAAAAACCACTTTCCGCCCTTGTGTTAGTGTTGAAAAACCACTTTTCGCACCTGTGTTAGTGTTGAAAAACCACTTTTCGCACTTGTGTTGGTGCAGGAAACCACTTTTGCACTTGTATTAGTGTGGAAAAAACACTTTTTGCACTTGTGATAGTGTTGAAAAACCACTTTTCGCACTTGTGTTAGTGTTGAACAACCACTTTTCGCACTTGTGTTGGTGCAGGAAACCACTTTTGCACTTGTATTAGTGTTGAAAAACCAGTTTTCGCACTTGTGTTAGTGTTGAAAAACCACTTTTCGCACTTGTGTTGGTGCAGGAAACCACTTTTGCACATGTATTAGTGTGGAAAAACCACTTTTCGCACTTGTGTTAGTGTTGAAAAACCACTTTTCGCACTTGTGTTAGTGTTGAAAAACCACTTTTCGCACTTGTGTTGGTGCAGGAAACCACTTTTGCACTTGTATTAGTGTGGAAAAAACACTTTTCGCACTTGTGTTAGTGTTGAAAAACCACTTTTCGCACTTGGGTTAGTGTTGAAAAACCACTTTTCGCACTTGTGTTGGTGCAGGAAACCACTTTTGCACTTGTATTAGTGTGGAAAAAACACTTTTTGCACTTGTGATAGTGTTGAAAAACCACTTTTCGCACTTGTGTTAGTGTTGAAAAACCACTTTTCGCACTTGTGTTGGTGCAGGAAACCACTTTTGCACTTGTATTAGTGTGGAAAAACCACTTTTCGCACTTGTGTTAGTGTTGAAAAACCACTTTTCGCACTTGTGTTAGTGTTGAAAAACCACTTTTCGCACTTGTGTTGGTGCAGGAAACCACTTTTGCACTTGTATTAGTGTGGAAAAAACACTTTTCGCACTTGTGTTAGTGTAGAAAAACCACTTTTCGCACTTGGGTTAGTGTTGAAAAACCACTTTTCGCACTTGTGTTGGTGCAGGAAACCACTTTTGCACTTGTATTAGTGTGGAAAAAACACTTTTTGCACTTGTGATAGTGTTGAAAAACCACTTTTCGCACTTGTGTTAGTGTTGAAAAACCACTTTTCGCACTTGTGTTGGTGCAGGAAACCACTTTTGCACTTGTATTAGTGTGGAAAAAACACTTTTTGCACTTGTGATAGTGTTGAAAAACCACTTTTCGCACTTGTGTTAGTGTTGAAAAACCGCTTTTCGCACTTGTGTTGGTGCAGGAAACCACTTTTGCACTTGTATTAGTGTGGAAAAACCACTTTTCGCACTTGTGTTAGTGTTGAAAAACCACTTTTCGCACTTGTGTTAGTGTTGAAAAACCACTTTTCGCACTTGTGTTGGTGCAGGAAACCACTTTTGCACTTGTATTAGTGTGGAAAAAACACTTTTTGCACTTGTGATAGTGTTGAAAAACCACTTTTCGCACTTGTGTTAGTGTTGAAAAACCACTTTTCGCACTTGTGTTAGTGTTGAAAAACCACTTTTCGCACTTGTGTTAGTGCAGGAAACCACTTTTGCACTTGTATTAGTGTGGAAAAAACACTTTTTGCACTTGTGATAGTGTAGAAAAACCACTTTTCGCACTTGTGATAGTGTTGAAAAACCACTTTTTGCACTTGTGTTAGTGTTGAAAAACCACTTTTCGCACTTGTGTTGGTGCAGGAAACCACTTTTGCACTTGTATTAATGTGGAAAAAACACTTTTCGCACTTGTATTAGTGTGGAAAAACCACTTTTCGCACTTGTGTTAGTGTTGAAAAACCACTTTTCGCACTTGTGTTCGTGTTGAAAAACCACTTTTCGCACTTGTGTTAGTGTTGAAAAACCACTTTTCGCACTTGTGTTGGTGCAGGAAACCACTTTTGCACTTGTATTAGTGTGGAAAAAACACTTTTCGCACTTGTGTTAGTGTTGAAAAACCACTTTTTGCACTTGGGTTAGTGTTGAAAAACCACTTTTCGCACTTGTGTTGGTGCAGGAAACCACTTTTGCACTTGTATTAGTGTGGAAAAAACACTTTTTGCACTTGTGATAGTGTTGAAAAACCACTTTTCACACTTGTGTTAGTGTTGAAAAATCACTTTTCGCACTTGTGTTGGTGCAGGAAACCACTTTTGCACTTGTATTAGTGTTGAAAAACCACTTTTCGCACATGTGTTAGTGTTGAAAAACCACTTTTCGCATTTGTGTTGGTGCAGGAAACCACTTTTGCACTTGTATTAGTGTGGAAAAACCACTTTCCGCCCTTGTGTTAGTGTTGAAAAACCACTTTTCGCACCTGTGTTAGTGTTGAAAAACCACTTTTCGCACTTGTGTTGGTGCAGGAAACCACTTTTGCACTTGTATTAGTGTGGAAAAAACACTTTTTGCACTTGTGATAGTGTTGAAAAACCACTTTTCGCACTTGTGTTAGTGTTGAACAACCACTTTTCGCACTTGTGTTGGTGCAGGAAACCACTTTTTCACTTGTATTAGTGTTGAAAAACCAGTTTTCGCACTTGTGTTAGTGTTGAAAAACCACTTTTCGCACTTGTGTTGGTGCAGGAAACCACTTTTGCACATGTATTAGTGTGGAAAAACCACTTTTCGCACTTGTGTTAGTGTTGAAAAACCACTTTTCGCACTTGTGTTAGTGTTGAAAAACCACTTTTCGCACTTGTGTTGGTGCAGGAAACCACTTTTGCACTTGTATTAGTGTGGAAAAAACACTTTCGCACTTGTGTTAGTGTTGAAAAACCACTTTTCGCACTTGGGTTAGTGTTGAAAAACCACTTTTCGCACTTGTGTTGGTGCAGGAAACCACTTTTGCACTTGTATTAGTGTGGAAAAAACACTTTTTGCACTTGTGATAGTGTTGAAAAACCACTTTTCGCACTTGTGTTAGTGTTGAAAAACCACTTTTCGCACTTCTGTTGGTGCAGGAAACCACTTTTGCACTTGTATTAGTGTGGAAAAACCACTTTTCGCACTTGTGTTAGTGTTGAAAAACCACTTTTCGCACTTGTGTTAGTGTTGAAAAACCACTTTTCGCACTTGTGTTGGTGCAGGAAACCACTTTTGCACTTGTATTAGTGTGGAAAAAACACTTTTCGCACTTGTGTTAGTGTTGAAAAACCACTTTTCGCACTTGGGTTAGTGTTGAAAAACCACTTTTCGCACTTGTGTTGGTGCAGGAAACCACTTTTGCACTTGTATTAGTGTGGAAAAAACACTTTTTGCACTTGTGATAGTGTTGAAAAACCACTTTTCGCACTTGTGTTAGTGTTGAAAAACCACTTTTCGCACTTGTGTTGGTGCAGGAAACCACTTTTGCACTTGTATTAGTGTGGAAAAAACACTTTTTGCACTTGTGATAGTGTTGAAAAACCACTTTTCGCACTTGTGTTAGTGTTGAAAAACCGCTTTTCGCACTTGTGTTGGTGCAGGAAACCACTTTTGCACTTGTATTAGTGTGGAAAAACCACTTTTCGCACTTGTGTTAGTGTTGAAAAACCACTTTTCGCACTTGTGTTAGTGTTGAAAAACCACTTTTCGCACTTGTGTTGGTGCAGGAAACCACTTTTGCACTTGTATTAGTGTGGAAAAAACACTTTTTGCACTTGTGATAGTGTTGAAAAACCACTTTTCGCACTTGTGTTAGTGTTGAAAAACCACTTTTCGCACTTGTGTTAGTGTTGAAAAACCACTTTTCGCACTTGTGTTAGTGCAGGAAACCACTTTTGCACTTGTATTAGTGTGGAAAAAACACTTTTTGCACTTGTGATAGTGTTGAAAAACCACTTTTCGCACTTGTGATAGTGTTGAAAAACCACTTTTTGCACTTGTGTTGGTGTTGAAAAACCACTTTTCGCACTTGTGTTGGTGCAGGAAACCACTTTTGCACTTGTATTAATGTGGAAAAAACACTTTTCGCACTTGTGTTAGTGTTGAAAAACCACTTTTCGCACTTGTGTTAGTGTTGAAAAACCACTTTTCGCACTTGTGTTGGTGCAGGAAACCACTTTTGCACTTGTATTAGTGTGGAAAAAACACTTTTCGCACTTGTGTTAGTGTTGAAAAACCACTTTTCGCACTTGTGTTAGTGTTGAAAACCCACTTTTCGCACTTGTGTTAGTGTTGAAAAATCATTTTTCGCACTTGTGTTGGTGCAGGAAACCACTTTTGCACTTGTATTAGTGTGGAAAAAACACTTTTCGCACTTGTGATAGTGTTGAAAATCCAATTTTCGCACTTGGGTTAGTGTTGAAAAACCACTTTTCGCACTTGTGTTAGTGTTGAAAACCCACTTTTCGCACTTGTGTTAGTGTTGAAAAATCACTTTTCGCACTTGTGTTGGTGCAGGAAACCACTTTTGCACTTGTATTAGTGTGGAAAAAACACTTTTCGCACTTGTGTTAGTGTTGAAAAACCACTTTTTGCACTTGGGTTAGTGTTGAAAAACCACTTTTCGCACCTGTGTTAGTGTTGAAAAATCACTTTTCGCACTTGTGTTGGTGCAGGAAACCACTTTTGCACTTGTATTAGTGTGGAAAAAACACTTTTCGCACTTGTGTTAGTGTTGAAAAACCACTTTTCGCACTTGGGTTAATGTTGAAAAAACACTTTTCGCACCTGTGTTTGTGTTGAAAAACCACTTTTCGCACTTGTGTTGGTGCAGGAAACCACTTTTGCACTTGTATTAGTGTGGAAAAAACACTTTTCGCACTTGTGTTAGTGTTGAAAAACCACTTTTCGCACTTGGGTTAGTGTTGAAAAACCACTTTTCGCACTTGTGTTAGTGTTGAAAAACCACTTTTCGCACCTGTGTTTGTGTTGAAAAACCACTTTTCGCACTTGTGTTGGTGCAGGAAACCACTTTTGCACTTGTATTAGTGTGGAAAAAACACTTTTTGCACTTGTGATAGTGTTGAAAAACCACTTTTCGCACTTGTGTTAGTGTTGAAAAACCAGTTTTCGCACTTGTGTTAGTGTTGAAAAACCACTTTTCGCACTTGTGTTGGTGCAGGAAACCACTTTTGCACTTGTATTAGTGTGGAAAAACCACTTTTCGCACTTGTGTTAGTGTTGAAAAACCACTTTTCGCACTTGTGTTCGTGTTGAAAAACCACTTTTCACACTTGTGTTAGTGTTGAAAAACCACTTTTCGCACTTGTGTTGGTGCAGGAAACCACTTTTGCACTTGTATTAGTGTGGAAAAAACACTTTTCGCACTTGTGTTAGTGTTGAAAAACCACTTTTCGCACTTGGGTTAGTGTTGAAAAACCACTTTTCGCACTTGTGTTGGTGCAGGAAACCACTTTTGCACTTGTATTAGTGTGGAAAAAACACTTTTTGCACTTGTGATAGTGTTGAAAAACCACTTTTCGCACTTGTATTAATGTGGAAAAAACACTTTTCGCACTTGTGTTAGTGTTGAAAAACCACTTTTCACACTTGTGTTAGTGTTGAAAAATCACTTTTCGCACTTGTGTTGGTGCAGGAAACCACTTTTGCACTTGTATTAGTGTTGAAAAACCACTTTTCGCACGTGTGTTAGTGTTGAAAAACCACTTTTCGCATTTGTGTTGGTGCAGGAAACCACTTTTGCACTTGTATTAGTGTGGAAAAACCACTTTCCGCCCTTGTGTTAGTGTTGAAAAACCACTTTTCGCACCTGTGTTAGTGTTGAAAAACCACTTTTCGCACTTGTGTTGGTGCAGGAAACCACTTTTGCACTTGTATTAGTGTGGAAAAAACACTTTTTGCACTTGTGATAGTGTTGAAAAACCACTTTTCGCACTTGTGTTAGTGTTGAACAACCACTTTTCGCACTTGTGTTGGTGCAGGAAACCACTTTTGCACTTGTATTAGTGTTGAAAAACCAGTTTTCGCACTTGTGTTAGTGTTGAAAAACCACTTTTCGCACTTGTGTTGGTGCAGGAAACCACTTTTGCACATGTATTAGTGTGGAAAAACCACTTTTCGCACTTGTGTTAGTGTTGAAAAACCACTTTTCGCACTTGTGTTAGTGTTGAAAAACCACTTTTCGCACTTGTGTTGGTGCAGGAAACCACTTTTGCACTTGTATTAGTGTGGAAAAAACACTTTTCGCACTTGTGTTAGTGTTGAAAAACCACTTTTCGCACTTGGGTTAGTGTTGAAAAACCACTTTTCGCACTTGTGTTAGTGTTGAAAAACCACTTTTTGCACCTGTGTTTGTGTTGAAAAACCACTTTTCGCACTTGTGTTGGTGCAGGAAACCACTTTTGCACTTGTATTAGTGTGGAAAAAACACTTTTTGCACTTGTGATAGTGTTGAAAAACCACTTTTCGCACTTGTGTTAGTGTTGAAAAACCAGTTTTCGCACTTGTGTTAGTGTTGAAAAACCACTTTTCGCACTTGTGTTGGTGCAGGAAACCACTTTTGCACTTGTATTAGTGTGGAAAAACCACTTTTCGCACTTGTGTTAGTGTTGAAAAACCACTTTTCGCACTTGTGTTCGTGTTGAAAAACCACTTTTCGCACTTGTGTTAGTGTTGAAAAACCACTTTTCGCACTTGTGTTGGTGCAGGAAACCACTTTTGCACTTGTATTAGTGTGGAAAAAACACTTTTCGCACTTGTGTTAGTGTTGAAAAACCACTTTTCGCACTTGGGTTAGTGTTGAAAAACCACTTTTCGCACTTGTGTTGGTGCAGGAAACCACTTTTGCACTTGTATTAGTGTGGAAAAAACACTTTTTGCACTTGTGATAGTGTTGAAAAACCACTTTTCGCACTTGTATTAATGTGGAAAAAACACTTTTCGCACTTGTGTTAGTGTTGAAAAACCACTTTTCACACTTGTGGTAGTGTTGAAAAACCACTTTTCGCACTTCTGTTGGTGCAGGAAACCACTTTTGCACTTGTATTAGTGTGGAAAAACCACTTTTCGCACTTGTGTTAGTGTTGAAAAACCACTTTTCGCACTTGTGTTAGTGTTGAAAAACCACTTTTCGCACTTGTGTTGGTGCAGGAAACCACTTTTGCACTTGTATTAGTGTGGAAAAAACACTTTTCGCACTTGTGTTAGTGTTGAAAAACCACTTTTCGCACTTGGGTTAGTGTTGAAAAACCACTTTTCGCACTTGTGTTGGTGCAGGAAACCACTTTTGCACTTGTATTAGTGTGGAAAAAACACTTTTTGCACTTGTGATAGTGTTGAAAAACCACTTTTCGCACTTGTGTTAGTGTTGAAAAACCACTTTTCGCACTTGTGTTGGTGCAGGAAACCACTTTTGCACTTGTATTAGTGTGGAAAAAACACTTTTTGCACTTGTGATAGTGTTGAAAAACCACTTTTCGCACTTGTGTTAGTGTTGAAAAACCGCTTTTCGCACTTGTGTTGGTGCAGGAAACCACTTTTGCACTTGTATTAGTGTGGAAAAACCACTTTTCGCACTTGTGTTAGTGTTGAAAAACCACTTTTCGCACTTGTGTTAGTGTTGAAAACCCACTTTTCGCACTTGTGTTAGTGTTGAAAAATCATTTTTCGCACTTGTGTTGGTGCAGGAAACCACTTTTGCACTTGTATTAGTGTGGAAAAAACACTTTTCGCACTTGTGATAGTGTTGAAAAACCAATTTTCGCACTTGGGTTAGTGTTGAAAAACCACTTTTCGCACTTGTGTTAGTGTTGAAAACCCACTTTTCGCACTTGTGTTAGTGTTGAAAAATCACTTTTCGCACTTGTGTTGGTGCAGGAAACCACTTTTGCACTTGTATTAGTGTGGAAAAAACACTTTTCGCACTTGTGTTAGTGTTGAAAAACCACTTTTTGCACTTGGGTTAGTGTTGAAAAACCACTTTTCGCACCTGTGTTAGTGTTGAAAAATCACTTTTCGCACTTGTGTTGGTGCAGGAAACCACTTTTGCACTTGTATTAGTGTGGAAAAAACACTTTTCGCACTTGTGTTAGTGTTGAAAAACCACTTTTCGCACTTGGGTTAGTGTTGAAAAAACACTTTTCGCACCTGTGTTTGTGTTGAAAAACCACTTTTCGCACTTGTGTTGGTGCAGGAAACCACTTTTGCACTTGTATTAGTGTGGAAAAAACACTTTTCGCACTTGTGTTAGTGTTGAAAAACCACTTTTCGCACTTGGGTTAGTGTTGAAAAACCACTTTTCGCACTTGTGTTAGTGTTGAAAAACCACTTTTCGCACCTGTGTTTGTGTTGAAAAACCACTTTTCGCACTTGTGTTGGTGCAGGAAACCACTTTTGCACTTGTATTAGTGTGGAAAAAACACTTTTTGCACTTGTGATAGTGTTGAAAAACCACTTTTCGCACTTGTGTTAGTGTTGAAAAACCAGTTTTCGCACTTGTGTTAGTGTTGAAAAACCACTTTTCGCACTTGTGTTGGTGCAGGAAACCACTTTTGCACTTGTATTAGTGTGGAAAAACCACTTTTCGCACTTGTGTTAGTGTTGAAAAACCACTTTTCGCACTTGTGTTCGTGTTGAAAAACCACTTTTCGCACTTGTGTTAGTGTTGAAAAACCACTTTTCGCACTTGTGTTGGTGCAGGAAACCACTTTTGCACTTGTATTAGTGTGGAAAAAACACTTTTCGCACTTGTGTTAGTGTTGAAAAACCACTTTTCGCACTTGGGTTAGTGTTGAAAAACCACTTTTCGCACTTGTGTTGGTGCAGGAAACCACTTTTGCACTTGTATTAGTGTGGAAAAAACACTTTTTGCACTTGTGATAGTGTTGAAAAACCACTTTTCGCACTTGTATTAATGTGGAAAAAACACTTTTCGCACTTGTGTTAGTGTTGAAAAACCACTTTTCACACTTGTGTTAGTGTTGAAAAATCACTTTTCGCACTTGTGTTGGTGCAGGAAACCACTTTTGCACTTGTATTAGTGTTGAAAAACCACTTTTCGCACGTGTGTTAGTGTTGAAAAACCACTTTTCGCATTTGTGTTGGTGCAGGAAACCACTTTTGCACTTGTATTAGTGTGGAAAAACCACTTTCCGCCCTTGTGTTAGTGTTGAAAAACCACTTTTCGCACCTGTGTTAGTGTTGAAAAACCACTTTTCGCACTTGTGTTGGTGCAGGAAACCACTTTTGCACTTGTATTAGTGTGGAAAAAACACTTTTTGCACTTGTGATAGTGTTGAAAAACCACTTTTCGCACTTGTGTTAGTGTTGAACAACCACTTTTCGCACTTGTGTTGGTGCAGGAAACCACTTTTGCACTTGTATTAGTGTTGAAAAACCAGTTTTCGCACTTGTGTTAGTGTTGAAAAACCACTTTTCGCACTTGTGTTGGTGCAGGAAACCACTTTTGCACATGTATTAGTGTGGAAAAACCACTTTTCGCACTTGTGTTAGTGTTGAAAAACCACTTTTCGCAATTGTGTTAGTGTTGAAAAACCACTTTTCGCACTTGTGTTGGTGCAGGAAACCACTTTTGCACTTGTATTAGTGTGGAAAAAACACTTTTCGCACTTGTGTTAGTGTTGAAAAACCACTTTTCGCACTTGGGTTAGTGTTGAAAAACCACTTTTCGCACTTGTGTTAGTGTTGAAAAACCACTTTTCGCACCTGTGTTTGTGTTGAAAAACCACTTTTCGCACTTGTGTTGGTGCAGGAAACCACTTTTGCACTTGTATTAGTGTGGAAAAAACACTTTTTGCACTTGTGATAGTGTTGAAAAACCACTTTTCGCACTTGTGTTAGTGTTGATAAACCAGTTTTCGCACTTGTGTTAGTGTTGAAAAACCACTTTTCGCACTTGTGTTGGTGCAGGAAACCACTTTTGCACTTGTATTAGTGTGGAAAAACCACTTTTCGCACTTGTGTTAGTGTTGAAAAACCACTTTTCGCACTTGTGTTCGTGTTGAAAAACCACTTTTCGCACTTGTGTTAGTGTTGAAAAACCACTTTTCGCACTTGTGTTGGTGCAGGAAACCACTTTTGCACTTGTATTAGTGTGGAAAAAACACTTTTCGCACTTGTGTTAGTGTTGAAAAACCACTTTTCGCACTTGGGTTAGTGTTGAAAAACCACTTTTCGCACTTGTGTTGGTGCAGGAAACCACTTTTGCACTTGTATTAGTGTGGAAAAAACACTTTTTGCACTTGTGATAGTGTTGAAAAACCACTTTTCGCACTTGTATTAATGTGGAAAAAACACTTTTCGCACTTGTGTTAGTGTTGAAAAACCACTTTTCACACTTGTGTTAGTGTTGAAAAATCACTTTTCGCACTTGTGTTGGTGCAGGAAACCACTTTTGCACTTGTATTAGTGTTGAAAAACCACTTTTCGCACGTGTGTTAGTGTTGAAAAACCACTTTTCGCATTTGTGTTGGTGCAGGAAACCACTTTTGCACTTGTATTAGTGTGGAAAAACCACTTTCCGCCCTTGTGTTAGTGTTGAAAAACCACTTTTCGCACCTGTGTTAGTGTTGAAAAACCACTTTTCGCACTTGTGTTGGTGCAGGAAACCACTTTTGCACTTGTATTAGTGTGGAAAAAACACTTTTTGCACTTGTGATAGTGTTGAAAAACCACTTTTCGCACTTGTGTTAGTGTTGAACAACCACTTTTCGCACTTGTGTTGGTGCAGGAAACCACTTTTGCACTTGTATTAGTGTTGAAAAACCAGTTTTCGCACTTGTGTTAGTGTTGAAAAACCACTTTTCGCACTTGTGTTGGTGCAGGAAACCACTTTTGCACATGTATTAGTGTGGAAAAACCACTTTTCGCACTTGTGTTAGTGTTGAAAAACCACTTTTCGCACTTGTGTTAGTGTTGAAAAACCACTTTTCGCACTTGTGTTGGTGCAGGAAACCACTTTTGCACTTGTATTAGTGTGGAAAAAACACTTTTCGCACTTGTGTTAGTGTTGAAAAACCACTTTTCGCACTTGGGTTAGTGTTGAAAAACCACTTTTCGCACTTGTGTTGGTGCAGGAAACCACTTTTGCACTTGTATTAGTGTGGAAAAAACACTTTTTGCACTTGTGATAGTGTTGAAAAACCACTTTTCGCACTTGTGTTAGTGTTGAAAAACCACTTTTCGCACTTGTGTTGGTGCAGGAAACCACTTTTGCACTTGTATTAGTGTGGAAAAACCACTTTTCGCACTTGTGTTAGTGTTGAAAAACCACTTTTCGCACTTGTGTTAGTGTTGAAAAACCACTTTTCGCACTTGTGTTGGTGCAGGAAACCACTTTTGCACTTGTATTAGTGTGGAAAAAACACTTTTCGCACTTGTGTTAGTGTAGAAAAACCACTTTTCGCACTTGGGTTAGTGTTGAAAAACCACTTTTCGCACTTGTGTTGGTGCAGGAAACCACTTTTGCACTTGTATTAGTGTGGAAAAAACACTTTTTGCACTTGTGATAGTGTTGAAAAACCACTTTTCGCACTTGTGTTAGTGTTGAAAAACCACTTTTCGCACTTGTGTTGGTGCAGGAAACCACTTTTGCACTTGTATTAGTGTGGAAAAAACACTTTTTGCACTTGTGATAGTGTTGAAAAACCACTTTTCGCACTTGTGTTAGTGTTGAAAAACCGCTTTTCGCACTTGTGTTGGTGCAGGAAACCACTTTTGCACTTGTATTAGTGTGGAAAAACCACTTTTCGCACTTGTGTTAGTGTTGAAAAACCACTTTTCGCACTTGTGTTAGTGTTGAAAAACCACTTTTCGCACTTGTGTTGGTGCAGGAAACCACTTTTGCACTTGTATTAGTGTGGAAAAAACACTTTTTGCACTTGTGATAGTGTTGAAAAACCACTTTTCGCACTTGTGTTAGTGTTGAAAAACCACTTTTCGCACTTGTGTTAGTGTTGAAAAACCACTTTTCGCACTTGTGTTAGTGCAGGAAACCACTTTTGCACTTGTATTAGTGTGGAAAAAACACTTTTTGCACTTGTGATAGTGTAGAAAAACCACTTTTCGCACTTGTGATAGTGTTGAAAAACCACTTTTTGCACTTGTGTTAGTGTTGAAAAACCACTTTTCGCACTTGTGTTGGTGCAGGAAACCACTTTTGCACTTGTATTAATGTGGAAAAAACACTTTTCGCACTTGTGTTAGTGTTGAAAAACCACTTTTTGCACTTGTGTTAGTGTTGAAAAACCACTTTTCGCACTTGTGTTGGTGCAGGAAACCACTTTTGCACTTGTATTAGTGTGGAAAAAACACTTTTCGCACTTGTGTTAGTGTTGAAAAACCACTTTTCGCACTTGTGTTAGTGTTGAAAACCCACTTTTCGCACTTGTGTTAGTGTTGAAAAATCACTTTTCGCACTTGTGTTGGTGCAGGAAACCACTTTTGCACTTGTATTAGTGTGGAAAAAACACTTTTCGCACTTGTGATAGTGTTGAAAAACCAATTTTCGCACTTGGGTTAGTGTTGAAAAACCACTTTTCGCACTTGTGTTAGTGTTGAAAACCCACTTTTCGCACTTGTGTTAGTGTTGAAAAATCACTTTTCGCACTTGTGTTGGTGCAGGAAACCACTTTTGCACTTGTATTAGTGTGGAAAAAACACTTTTCGCACTTGTGTTAGTGTTGAAAAACCACTTTTCGCACTTGGGTTAGTGTTGAAAAACCACTTTTCGCACCTGTGTTAGTGTTGAAAAATCACTTTTCGCACTTGTGTTGGTGCAGGAAACCACTTTTGCACTTGTATTAGTGTGGAAAAAACACTTTTCGCACTTGTGTTAGTGTTGAAAAACCACTTTTCGCACTTGGGTTAGTGTTGAAAAAACACTTTTCGCACCTGTGTTAGTGTTGAAAAACCACTTTTTGCACTTGTGTTGGTGCAGGAAACCACTTTTGCACTTGTATTAGTGTGGAAAAAACACTTTTCGCACTTGTGTTAGTGTTGAAAAACCACTTTTCGCACTTGGGTTAGTGTTGAAAAAACACTTTTCGCACCTGTGTTAGTGTTGAAAAACCACTTTTCGCACTTGTGTTGGTGCAGGAAACCACTTTTGCACTTGTATTAGTGTGGAAAAAACACTTTTTGCACTTGTGATAGTGTTGAAAAACCACTTTTCGCACTTGTGTTGGTGCAGGAAACCACTTTTGCACTTGTATTAGTGTGGAAAAAACACTTTTTGCACTTGTGATAGTGTTGAAAAACCACTTTTCGCACTTGTGTTAGTGTTGAAAAACCACTTTTCGCACTTGTGTTAGTGTTGAAAAACCACTTTTCGCACTTGTGTTAGTGCAGGAAACCACTTTTGCACTTGCATTATTGTGGAAAAAACACTTTTTGCACTTGTGATGGTGTTGAAAAACCACTTTTCGCACTTGTGATAGTGTTGAAAAACCACTTTTTGCACTTGTGTTAGTGTTGAAAAACCACTTTTCGCACTTGTGTTGGTGCAGGAAACCACTTTTGCACTTGTATTAGTGTGGAAAAAACACTTTTTGCACTTGTGATAGTGTTGAAAAACCACTTTTCGCACTTGTGATAGTGTTGAAAAACCACTTTTTGCACTTGTGTTAGTGTTGAAAAACCACTTTTCGCACTTGTGTTGGTGCAGGAAACCACTTTTGCACTTGTATTAGTGTGGAAAAAACACTTTTTGCACTTGTGATAGTGTTGAAAAACCACTTTTCGCACTTGTATTAATGTGGAAAAAACACTTTTCGCACTTGTGTTAGTGTTGAAAAACCACTTTTCACACTTGTGTTAGTGTTGAAAAACCACTTTTCGCACTTCTGTTGGTGCAGGAAACCACTTTTGCACTTGTATTAGTGTGGAAAAACCACTTTTCGCACTTGTGTTAGTGTTGAAAAACCACTTTTCGCACTTGTGTTAGTGTTGAAAAACCACTTTTCGCACTTGTGTTGGTGCAGGAAACCACTTTTGCACTTGTATTAGTGTGGAAAAAACACTTTTCGCACTTGTGTTAGTGTTGAAAAACCACTTTTCGCACTTGGGTTAGTGTTGAAAAACCACTTTTCGCACTTGTGTTGGTGCAGGAAACCACTTTTGCACTTGTATTAGTGTGGAAAAAACACTTTTTGCACTTGTGATAGTGTTGAAAAACCACTTTTCGCACTTGTGTTAGTGTTGAAAAACCACTTTTCGCACTTGTGTTGGTGCAGGAAACCACTTTTGCACTTGTATTAGTGTGGAAAAAACACTTTTTGCACTTGTGATAGTGTTGAAAAACCACTTTTCGCACTTGTGTTAGTGTTGAAAAACCGCTTTTCGCACTTGTGTTGGTGCAGGAAACCACTTTTGCACTTGTATTAGTGTGGAAAAACCACTTTTCGCACTTGTGTTAGTGTTGAAAAACCACTTTTCGCACTTGTGTTAGTGTTGAAAACCCACTTTTCGCACTTGTGTTAGTGTTGAAAAATCATTTTTCGCACTTGTGTTGGTGCAGGAAACCACTTTTGCACTTGTATTAGTGTGGAAAAAACACTTTTCGCACTTGTGATAGTGTTGAAAAACCAATTTTCGCACTTGGGTTAGTGTTGAAAAACCACTTTTCGCACTTGTGTTAGTGTTGAAAACCCACTTTTCGCACTTGTGTTAGTGTTGAAAAATCACTTTTCGCACTTGTGTTGGTGCAGGAAACCACTTTTGCACTTGTATTAGTGTGGAAAAAACACTTTTCGCACTTGTGTTAGTGTTGAAAAACCACTTTTTGCACTTGGGTTAGTGTTGAAAAACCACTTTTCGCACCTGTGTTAGTGTTGAAAAATCACTTTTCGCACTTGTGTTGGTGCAGGAAACCACTTTTGCACTTGTATTAGTGTGGAAAAAACACTTTTCGCACTTGTGTTAGTGTTGAAAAACCACTTTTCGCACTTGGGTTAGTGTTGAAAAAACACTTTTCGCACCTGTGTTTGTGTTGAAAAACCACTTTTCGCACTTGTGTTGGTGCAGGAAACCACTTTTGCACTTGTATTAGTGTGGAAAAAACACTTTTCGCACTTGTGTTAGTGTTGAAAAACCACTTTTCGCACTTGGGTTAGTGTTGAAAAACCACTTTTCGCACTTGTGTTAGTGTTGAAAAACCACTTTTCGCACCTGTGTTTGTGTTGAAAAACCACTTTTCGCACTTGTGTTGGTGCAGGAAACCACTTTTGCACTTGTATTAGTGTGGAAAAAACACTTTTTGCACTTGTGATAGTGTTGAAAAACCACTTTTCGCACTTGTGTTAGTGTTGAAAAACCAGTTTTCGCACTTGTGTTAGTGTTGAAAAACCACTTTTCGCACTTGTGTTGGTGCAGGAAACCACTTTTGCACTTGTATTAGTGTGGAAAAACCACTTTTCGCACTTGTGTTAGTGTTGAAAAACCACTTTTCGCACTTGTGTTCGTGTTGAAAAACCACTTTTCGCACTTGTGTTAGTGTTGAAAAACCACTTTTCGCACTTGTGTTGGTGCAGGAAACCACTTTTGCACTTGTATTAGTGTGGAAAAAACACTTTTCGCACTTGTGTTAGTGTTGAAAAACCACTTTTCGCACTTGGGTTAGTGTTGAAAAACCACTTTTCGCACTTGTGTTGGTGCAGGAAACCACTTTTGCACTTGTATTAGTGTGGAAAAAACACTTTTTGCACTTGTGATAGTGTTGAAAAACCACTTTTCGCACTTGTATTAATGTGGAAAAAACACTTTTCGCACTTGTGTTAGTGTTGAAAAACCACTTTTCACACTTGTGTTAGTGTTGAAAAATCACTTTTCGCACTTGTGTTGGTGCAGGAAACCACTTTTGCACTTGTATTAGTGTTGAAAAACCACTTTTCGCACGTGTGTTAGTGTTGAAAAACCACTTTTCGCATTTGTGTTGGTGCAGGAAACCACTTTTGCACTTGTATTAGTGTGGAAAAACCACTTTCCGCCCTTGTGTTAGTGTTGAAAAACCACTTTTCGCACCTGTGTTAGTGTTGAAAAACCACTTTTCGCACTTGTGTTGGTGCAGGAAACCACTTTTGCACTTGTATTAGTGTGGAAAAAACACTTTTTGCACTTGTGATAGTGTTGAAAAACCACTTTTCGCACTTGTGTTAGTGTTGAACAACCACTTTTCGCACTTGTGTTGGTGCAGGAAACCACTTTTGCACTTGTATTAGTGTTGAAAAACCAGTTTTCGCACTTGTGTTAGTGTTGAAAAACCACTTTTCGCACTTGTGTTGGTGCAGGAAACCACTTTTGCACATGTATTAGTGTGGAAAAACCACTTTTCGCACTTGTGTTAGTGTTGAAAAACCACTTTTCGCAATTGTGTTAGTGTTGAAAAACCACTTTTCGCACTTGTGTTGGTGCAGGAAACCACTTTTGCACTTGTATTAGTGTGGAAAAAACACTTTTCGCACTTGTGTTAGTGTTGAAAAACCACTTTTCGCACTTGGGTTAGTGTTGAAAAACCACTTTTCGCACTTGTGTTAGTGTTGAAAAACCACTTTTCGCACCTGTGTTTGTGTTGAAAAACCACTTTTCGCACTTGTGTTGGTGCAGGAAACCACTTTTGCACTTGTATTAGTGTGGAAAAAACACTTTTTGCACTTGTGATAGTGTTGAAAAACCACTTTTCGCACTTGTGTTAGTGTTGAAAAACCAGTTTTCGCACTTGTGTTAGTGTTGAAAAACCACTTTTCGCACTTGTGTTGGTGCAGGAAACCACTTTTGCACTTGTATTAGTGTGGAAAAACCACTTTTCGCACTTGTGTTAGTGTTGAAAAACCACTTTTCGCACTTGTGTTCGTGTTGAAAAACCACTTTTCGCACTTGTGTTAGTGTTGAAAAACCACTTTTCGCACTTGTGTTGGTGCAGGAAACCACTTTTGCACTTGTATTAGTGTGGAAAAAACACTTTTCGCACTTGTGTTAGTGTTGAAAAACCACTTTTCGCACTTGGGTTAGTGTTGAAAAACCACTTTTCGCACTTGTGTTGGTGCAGGAAACCACTTTTGCACTTGTATTAGTGTGGAAAAAACACTTTTTGCACTTGTGATAGTGTTGAAAAACCACTTTTCGCACTTGTATTAATGTGGAAAAAACACTTTTCGCACTTGTGTTAGTGTTGAAAAACCACTTTTCACACTTGTGTTAGTGTTGAAAAATCACTTTTCGCACTTGTGTTGGTGCAGGAAACCACTTTTGCACTTGTATTAGTGTTGAAAAACCACTTTTCGCACGTGTGTTAGTGTTGAAAAACCACTTTTCGCATTTGTGTTGGTGCAGGAAACCACTTTTGCACTTGTATTAGTGTGGAAAAAACACTTTTTGCACTTGTGATAGTGTTGAAAAACCACTTTTCGCACTTGTGTTAGTGTTGAACAACCACTTTTCGCACTTGTGTTGGTGCAGGAAACCACTTTTGCACTTGTATTAGTGTGGAAAAAACACTTTTTGCACTTGTGATAGTGTTGAAAAACCACTTTTCGCACTTGTGTTAGTGTTGAACAACCACTTTTCGCACTTGTGTTGGTGCAGGAAACCACTTTTGCACTTGTATTAGTGTTGAAAAACCAGTTTTCGCACTTGTGTTAGTGTTGAAAAACCACTTTTCGCACTTGTGTTGGTGCAGGAAACCACTTTTGCACATGTATTAGTGTGGAAAAACCACTTTTCGCACTTGTGTTAGTGTTGAAAAACCACTTTTCGCACTTGTGTTAGTGTTGAAAAACCACTTTTCGCACTTGTGTTGGTGCAGGAAACCACTTTTGCACTTGTATTAGTGTGGAAAAAACACTTTTCGCACTTGTGTTAGTGTTGAAAAACCACTTTTCGCACTTGGGTTAGTGTTGAAAAACCACTTTTCGCACTTGTGTTGGTGCAGGAAACCACTTTTGCACTTGTATTAGTGTGGAAAAAACACTTTTTGCACTTGTGATAGTGTTGAAAAACCACTTTTCGCACTTGTGTTAGTGTTGAAAAACCACTTTTCGCACTTGTGTTGGTGCAGGAAACCACTTTTGCACTTGTATTAGTGTGGAAAAACCACTTTTCGCACTTGTGTTAGTGTTGAAAAACCACTTTTCGCACTTGTGTTAGTGTTGAAAAACCACTTTTCGCACTTGTGTTGGTGCAGGAAACCACTTTTGCACTTGTATTAGTGTGGAAAAAACACTTTTCGCACTTGTGTTAGTGTAGAAAAACCACTTTTCGCACTTGGGTTAGTGTTGAAAAACCACTTTTCGCACTTGTGTTGGTGCAGGAAACCACTTTTGCACTTGTATTAGTGTGGAAAAAACACTTTTTGCACTTGTGATAGTGTTGAAAAACCACTTTTCGCACTTGTGTTAGTGTTGAAAAACCACTTTTCGCACTTGTGTTGGTGCAGGAAACCACTTTTGCACTTGTATTAGTGTGGAAAAAACACTTTTTGCACTTGTGATAGTGTTGAAAAACCACTTTTCGCACTTGTGTTAGTGTTGAAAAACCGCTTTTCGCACTTGTGTTGGTGCAGGAAACCACTTTTGCACTTGTATTAGTGTGGAAAAACCACTTTTCGCACTTGTGTTAGTGTTGAAAAACCACTTTTCGCACTTGTGTTAGTGTTGAAAAACCACTTTTCGCACTTGTGTTGGTGCATGAAACCACTTTTGCACTTGTATTAGTGTGGAAAAAACACTTTTTGCACTTGTGATAGTGTTGAAAAACCACTTTTCGCACTTGTGTTAGTGTTGAAAAACCACTTTTCGCACTTGTGTTAGTGTTGAAAAACCACATTTCGCACTTGTGTTAGTGCAGGAAACCACTTTTGCACTTGTATTAGTGTGGAAAAAACACTTTTTGCACTTGTGATAGTGTAGAAAAACCACTTTTCGCACTTGTGATAGTGTTGAAAAACCACTTTTTGCACTTGTGTTAGTGTTGAAAAACCACTTTTCGCACTTGTGTTGGTGCAGGAAACCACTTTTGCACTTGTATTAATGTGGAAAAAACACTTTTCGCACTTGTGTTAGTGTTGAAAAACCACTTTTTGCACTTGTGTTAGTGTTGAAAAACCACTTTTCGCACTTGTGTTGGTGCAGGAAACCACTTTTGCACTTGTATTAGTGTGGAAAAAACACTTTTCGCACTTGTGTTAGTGTTGAAAAACCACTTTTCGCACTTGTGTTAGTGTTGAAAACCCACTTTTCGCACTTGTGTTAGTGTTGAAAAATCACTTTTCGCACTTGTGTTGGTGCAGGAAACCACTTTTGCACTTGTATTAGTGTGGAAAAAACACTTTTCGCACTTGTGATAGTGTTGAAAAACCAATTTTCGCACTTGGGTTAGTGTTGAAAAACCACTTTTCGCACTTGTGTTAGTGTTGAAAACCCACTTTTCGCACTTGTGTTAGTGTTGAAAAATCACTTTTCGCACTTGTGTTGGTGCAGGAAACCACTTTTGCACTTGTATTAGTGTGGAAAAAACACTTTTCGCACTTGTGTTAGTGTTGAAAAACCACTTTTCGCACTTGGGTTAGTGTTGAAAAACCACTTTTCGCACCTGTGTTAGTGTTGAAAAATCACTTTTCGCACTTGTGTTGGTGCAGGAAACCACTTTTGCACTTGTATTAGTGTGGAAAAAACACTTTTCGCACTTGTGTTAGTGTTGAAAAACCACTTTTCGCACTTGGGTTAGTGTTGAAAAAACACTTTTCGCACCTGTGTTAGTGTTGAAAAACCACTTTTTGCACTTGTGTTGGTGCAGGAAACCACTTTTGCACTTAAATTAGTGTGGAAAAAACACTTTTCGCACTTGTGTTAGTGTTGAAAAACCACTTTTCGCACTTGGGTTAGTGTTGAAAAAACACTTTTCGCACCTGTGTTAGTGTTGAAAAACCACTTTTCGCACTTGTGTTGGTGCAGGAAACCACTTTTGCACTTGTATTAGTGTGGAAAAAACACTTTTTGCACTTGTGATAGTGTTGAAAAACCACTTTTCGCACTTGTGTTGGTGCAGGAAACCACTTTTGCACTTGTATTAGTGTGGAAAAAACACTTTTTGCACTTGTGATAGTGTTGAAAAACCACTTTTCGCACTTGTGTTAGTGTTGAAAAACCACTTTTCGCACTTGTGTTAGTGTTGAAAAACCACTTTTCGCACTTGTGTTAGTGCAGGAAACCACTTTTGCACTTGCATTATTGTGGAAAAAACACTTTTTGCACTTGTGATGGTGTTGAAAAACCACTTTTCGCACTTGTGATAGTGTTGAAAAACCACTTTTTGCACTTGTGTTAGTGTTGAAAAACCACTTTTCGCACTTGTGTTGGTGCA
Source organism: Myxine glutinosa (assembly GCF_964187855.1). Taxonomy (NCBI): domain Eukaryota; kingdom Metazoa; phylum Chordata; class Myxini; order Myxiniformes; family Myxinidae; genus Myxine; species Myxine glutinosa. The sequence continues at coordinate 13,476 of NW_027618870.1, read as the reverse complement.
GGAAACCACTTTTGCACTTGTATTAGTGTGGAAAAAACACTTTTTGCACTTGTGATAGTGTTGAAAAACCACTTTTCGCACTTGTGATAGTGTTGAAAAACCACTTTTTGCACTTGTGTTAGTGTTGAAAAACCACTTTTCGCACTTGTGTTGGTGCAGGAAACCACTTTTGCACTTGTATTAATGTGGAAAAAACACTTTTCGCACTTGTGTTAGTGTTGAAAAACCACTTTTCGCACTTGTGTTAGTGTTGAAAAACCACTTTTCGCACTTGTGTTGGTGCAGGAAACCACTTTTGCACTTGTATTAGTGTGGAAAAAACACTTTTCGCACTTGTGTTATTGTTGAAAAACCACTTTTCGCACTTGTGTTAGTGTTGAAAACCCACTTTTCGCACTTGTGTTAGTGTTGAAAAATCACTTTTCGCACTTGTGTTGGTGCAGGAAACCACTTTTGCACTTGTATTAGTGTGGAAAAAACACTTTTCGCACTTGTGATAGTGTTGAAAAACCAATTTTCGCACTTGTGTTAGTGTTGAAAAACCACTTTTCGCACTTGTGTTGGTGCAGGAAACCACTTTTGCACTTGTATTAGTGTGGAAAAACCACTTTTCGCACTTGTGTTAGTGTTGAAAAACCACTTTTCGCACTTGTGTTAGTGTTGAAAAAACACTTTTCGCACTTGTGTTAGTGTTGAAAAACCACTTTTCGCACTTGTGTTGGTGCAGGAAACCACTTTTGCACTTGTAATAGTGTGGAAAAAACACTTTTCGCACTTGTGTTAGTGTTGAAAAAACACTTTTCGCACCTGTGTTAGTGTTGAAAAACCACTTTTCGCACTTGTGTTGGTGCAGGAAACCACTTTTGCACTTGTATTAGTGTGGAAAAAACACTTTTTGCACTTGTGATAGTGTTGAAAAACCACTTTTCGCACTTGTGTTAGTGTTGAAAAACCACTTTTCGCACTTGTGTTGGTGCAGGAAACCACTTTTGCACTTGTATTAGTGTGGAAAAACCACTTTTCGCACTTGTGTTGGTGCAGGAAACCACTTTTGCACTTGTATTAATGTGGAAAAAACACTTTTCGCACTTGTGTTAGTGTTGAAAAACCACTTTTCGCACTTGTCTTAGTGTTGAAAAATCACTTTTCGCACTTGTGTTGGTGCAGGAAACCACTTTTGCACTTGTATTAGTGTTGAAAAACCACTTTTCGCACTTGTGTTAGTGTTGAAAAACCACTTTTCGCATTTGTGTTGGTGCAGGAAACCACTTTTGCACTTGTATTAGTGTGGAAAAACCACTTTTCGCACTTGTGTTAGTGTTGAAAAACCACTTTTCGCACCTGTGTTAGTGTTGAAAAACTACTTTTCGCACTTGTGTTGGTGCAGGAAACCACTTTTGCACTTGTATTAGTGTGGAAAAAACACTTTTTGCACTTGTGATAGTGTTGAAAAACCACTTTTCGCACTTGTGTTAGTGTTGAAAAACCACTTTTCACACTTGTGTTGGTGCAGGAAACCACTTTTGCACTTGTATTAGTGTTGAAAAAACAGTTTTCGCACTTGTGTTAGTGTTGAAAAACCACTTTTCGCACTTGTGTTGGTGCAGGAAACCACTTTTGCACTTGTATTAGTGTGGAAAAAACACTTTTCGCACTTGTGTTAGTGTTGAAAAACCACTTTTCGCACTTGTGTTCGTGTTGAAAAACCACTTTTCGCACTTGTGTTTGTGTTGAAAAACCACTTTTCGCACTTGTGTTGGTGCAGGAAACCACTTTTGCACTTGTATTAGTGTGGAAAAAACACTTTTCGCACTTGTGTTAGTGTTGAAAAACCACTTTTCGCACTTGGGTTAGTGTTGAAAAACCACTTTTCGCACTTGTGTTGGTGCAGGAAACCACTTTTGCACTTGTATTAGTGTGGATAAAACACTTTTTGCACTTGTGATAGTGTTGAAAAACCACTTTTCGCACTTGTGTTAGTGTTGAAAAACCACTTAACGCACTTGTGTTGGTGCAGGAAACCACTTTTGCACTTGTATTAGTGTGGAAAAACCACTTTTCGCACTTGTGTTGGTGCAGGAAACCACTTTTGCACTTGTATTAATGTGGAAAAAACACTTTTCGCACTTGTGTTAGTGTTGAAAAACCACTTTTCGCACTTGTCTTAGTGTTGAAAAATCACTTTTCGCACTTGTGTTGGTGCAGGAAACCACTTTTGCACTTGTATTAGTGTTGAAAAACCACTTTTCGCACTTGTGTTAGTGTTGAAAAACCACTTTTCGCATTTGTGTTGGTGCAGGAAACCACTTTTGCACTTGTATTAGTGTGGAAAAACCACTTTTCGCACTTGTGTTAGTGTTGAAAAACCACTTTTCGCACCTGTGTTAGTGTTGAAAAACCACTTTTCGCACTTGTGTTGGTGCAGGAAACCACTTTTGCACTTGTATTAGTGTGGAAAAAACACTTTTTGCACTTGTGATAGTGTTGAAAAACCACTTTTCGCACTTGTGTTAGTGTTGAAAAACCAGTTTTCGCACTTGTGTTAGTGTTGAAAAACCACTTTTCGCACTTGTGTTGGTGCAGGAAACCACTTTTGCACTTGTATTAGTGTGGAAAAACCACTTTTCGCACTTGTGTTAGTGTTGAAAAACCACTTTTCGCACTTGTGTTCGTGTTGAAAAACCACTTTTCGCACTTGTGTTAGTGTTGAAAAACCACTTTTCGCACTTGTGTTGGTGCAGGAAACCACTTTTGCACTTGTATTAGTGTGGAAAAAACACTTTTCGCACTTGTGTTAGTGTTGAAAAACCACTTTTCGCACTTGGGTTAGTGTTGAAAAACCACTTTTCGCACTTGTGTTGGTGCAGGAAACCACTTTTGCACTTGTATTAGTGTGGAAAAAACACTTTTTGCACTTGTGATAGTGTTGAAAAACCACTTTTCGCACTTGTATTAATGTGGAAAAAACACTTTTCGCACTTGTGTTAGTGTTGAAAAACCACTTTTCACACTTGTGTTAGTGTTGAAAAATCACTTTTCGCACTTGTGTTGGTGCAGGAAACCACTTTTGCACTTGTATTAGTGTTGAAAAACCACTTTTCGCACGTGTGTTAGTGTTGAAAAACCACTTTTCGCATTTGTGTTGGTGCAGGAAACCACTTTTGCACTTGTATTAGTGTGGAAAAACCACTTTCCGCCCTTGTGTTAGTGTTGAAAAACCACTTTTCGCACCTGTGTTAGTGTTGAAAGACCACTTTTCGCACTTGTGTTGGTGCAGGAAACCACTTTTGCACTTGTATTAGTGTGGAAAAAACACTTTTTGCACTTGTGATAGTGTTGAAAAACCACTTTTCGCACTTGTGTTAGTGTTGAACAACCACTTTTCGCACTTGTGTTAGTGTTGAAAAACCACTTTTCGCACTTGTGTTGGTGCAGGAAACCACTTTTGCACTTGTATTAGTGTGGAAAAAACACTTTTCGCACTTGTGTTAGTGTTGAAAAACCACTTTTCGCACTTGTGTTGGTGCAGGAAACCACTTTTGCACATGTATTAGTGTGGAAAAACCACTTTTCGCACTTGTGTTAGTGTTGAAAAACCACTTTTCGCACTTGTGTTAGTGTTGAAAAACCACTTTTCGCACTTGTGTTGGTGCAGGAAACCACTTTTGCACTTGTATTAGTGTGGAAAAAACACTTTTCGCACTTGTGTTAGTGTTGAAAAACCACTTTTCGCACTTGGGTTAGTGTTGAAAAACCACTTTTCGCACTTGTGTTGGTGCAGGAAATCACTTTTGCACTTGTATTAGTGTGGAAAAAACACTTTTTGCACTTGTGATAGTGTTGAAAAACCACTTTTCGCACTTGTGTTAGTGTTGAAAAACCACTTTTCGCACTTGTGTTGGTGCAGGAAACCACTTTTGCACTTGTATTAGTGTGGAAAAACCACTTTTCGCACTTGTGTTAGTGTTGAAAAACCACTTTTCGCACTTGTGTTAGTGTTGAAAAACCACTTTTCGCACTTGTGTTGGTGCAGGAAACCACTTTTGCACTTGTATTAGTGTGGAAAAAACACTTTTCGCACTTGTGTTAGTGTTGAAAAACCACTTTTCGCACTTGGGTTAGTGTTGAAAAACCACTTTTCGCACTTGTGTTGGTGCAGGAAACCACTTTTGCACTTGTATTAGTGTGGAAAAAACACTTTTTGCACTTGTGATAGTGTTGAAAAACCACTTTTCGCACTTGTGTTAGTGTTGAAAAACCACTTTTCGCACTTGTGTTGGTGCAGGAAACCACTTTTGCACTTGTATTAGTGTGGAAAAAACACTTTTTGCACTTGTGATAGTGTTGAAAAACCACTTTTCGCACTTGTGTTAGTGTTGAAAAACCGCTTTTCGCACTTGTGTTGGTGCAGGAAACCACTTTTGCACTTGTATTAGTGTGGAAAAACCACTTTTCGCACTTGTGTTAGTGTTGAAAAACCACTTTTCGCACTTGTGTTAGTGTTGAAAAACCACTTTTCGCACTTGTGTTGGTGCAGGAAACCACTTTTGCACTTGTATTAGTGTGGAAAAAACACTTTTTGCACTTGTGATAGTGTTGAAAAACCACTTTTCGCACTTGTGTTAGTGTTGAAAAACCACTTTTCGCACTTGTGTTAGTGTTGAAAAACCACTTTTCGCACTTGTGTTAGTGCAGGAAACCACTTTTGCACTTGTATTAGTGTGGAAAAAACACTTTTTGCACTTGTGATAGTGTTGAAAAACCACTTTTCGCACTTGTGATAGTGTTGAAAAACCACTTTTTGCACTTGTGTTGGTGTTGAAAAACCACTTTTCGCACTTGTGTTGGTGCAGGAAAGCACTTTTGCACTTGTATTAATGTGGAAAAAACACTTTTCGCACTTGTGTTAGTGTTGAAAAACCACTTTTCGCACTTGTGTTAGTGTTGAAAAACCACTTTTCGCACTTGTGTTGGTGCAGGAAACCACTTTTGCACTTGTATTAGTGTGGAAAAAACACTTTTCGCACTTGTGTTAGTGTTGAAAAACCACTTTTCGCACTTGTGTTAGTGTTGAAAACCCACTTTTCGCACTTGTGTTAGTGTTGAAAAATCACTTTTCGCACTTGTGTTGGTGCAGGAAACCACTTTTGCACTTGTATTAGTGTGGAAAAAACACTTTTCGCACTTGTGATAGTGTTGAAAAACCAATTTTCGCACTTGGGTTAGTGTTGAAAAACCACTTTTCGCACTTGTGTTAGTGTTGAAACCCACTTTTCGCACTTGTGTTAGTGTTGAAAAATCACTTTTCGCACTTGTGTTGGTGCAGGAAACCACTTTTGCACTTGTATTAGTGTGGAAAAAACACTTTTCGCACTTGTGTTAGTGTTGAAAAACCACTTTTCGCACTTGGGTTAGTGTTGAAAAACCACTTTTCGCACCTGTGTTAGTGTTGAAAAATCACTTTTTGCACTTGTGTTGGTGCAGGAAACCACTTTTGCACTTGTATTAGTGTGGAAAAAACACTTTTCGCACTTGTGTTAGTGTTGAAAAACCACTTTTCGCACTTGGGTTAGTGTTGAAAAAACACTTTTCGCACCTGTGTTAGTGTTGAAAAACCACTTTTCACACTTGTGTTGGTGCAGGAAACCACTTTTGCACTTGTATTAGTGTGGAAAAAACACTTTTCGCACTTGTGTTAGTGTTGAAAAACCACTTTTCGCACTTGGGTTAGTGTTGAAAAAACACTTTTCGCACCTGTGTTAGTGTTGAAAAACCACTTTTCGCACTTGTGTTGGTGCAGGAAACCACTTTTGCACTTGTATTAGTGTGGAAAAAACACTTTTTGCACTTGTGATAGTGTTGAAAAACCACTTTTCGCACTTGTGTTGGTGCAGGAAACCACTTTTGCACTTGTATTAGTGTGGAAAAAACACTTTTTGCACTTGTGATAGTGTTGAAAAACCACTTTTCGCACTTGTGTTAGTGTTGAAAAACCACTTTTCGCACTTGTGTTAGTGTTGAAAAACCACTTTTCGCACTTGTGTTAGTGCAGGAAACCACTTTTGCACTTGCATTATTGTGGAAAAAACACTTTTTGCACTTGTGATGGTGTTGAAAAACCACTTTTCGCACTTGTGATAGTGTTGAAAAACCACTTTTCGCACTTGTGTTAGTGTTGAAAAACCACTTTTCGCACTTGTGTTGGTGCAGGAAACCACTTTTGCACTTGTATTAGTGTGGAAAAAACACTTTTCGCACTTGTGTTAGTGTTGAAAAACCACTTTTCGCACTTGTGTTAGTGTTGAAAACCCACTTTTCGCACTTGTGTTAGTGTTGAAAAATCACTTTTCGCACTTGTGTTGGTGCAGGAAACCACTTTTGCACTTGTATTAGTGTGGAAAAAACACTTTTCGCACTTGTGATAGTGTTGAAAAACCACTTTTCGCACTTGTGTTAGTGTTGAAAAACCACTTTTCGCACTTGTGTTGGTGCAGGAAACCACTTTTGCACTTGTATTAGTGTGGAAAAACCACTTTTCGCACTTGTGTTAGTGTTGAAAAACCACTTTTCGCACTTGTGTTAGTGTTGAAAAAACACTTTTCGCACTTGTGTTAGTGTTGAAAAACCACTTTTCGCACTTGTGTTGGTGCAGGAAACCACTTTTGCACTTGTAATAGTGTGGAAAAAACACTTTTCGCACTTGTGTTAGTGTTGAAAAAACACTTTTCGCACCTGTGTTAGTGTTGAAAAACCACTTTTCGCACTTGTGTTGGTGCAGGAAACCACTTTTGCACTTGTATTAGTGTGGAAAAAACATTTTTTGCACTTGTGATAGTGTTGAAAAACCACTTTTCGCACTTGTGTTAGTGTTGAAAAACCACTTTTCGCACTTGTGTTGGTGCAGGAAACCACTTTTGCACTTGTATTAGTGTGGAAAAACCACTTTTCGCACTTGTGTTGGTGCAGGAAACCACTTTTGCACTTGTATTAATGTGGAAAAAACACTTTTCGCACTTGTGTTAGTGTTGAAAAACCACTTTTCGCACTTGTGTTAGTGTTGAAAAATCACTTTTCGCACTTGTGTTGGTGCAGGAAACCACTTTTGCACTTGTATTAGTGTTGAAAAACCACTTTTCGCACTTGTGTTAGTGTTGAAAAACCACTTTTCGCACTTGTGTTAGTGTTGAAAAACCAATTTTCGCACTTGTGTTAGTGCAGGAAACCACTTTTGCACTTGTATTAGTGTGGAAAAAACACTTTTTGCACTTGTGATAGTGTTGAAAAACCACTTTTCGCACTTGTGATAGTGTTGAAAAACCACTTTTTGCACTTGTGTTAGTGTTGAAAAACCACTTTTCGCACTTGTGTTGGTGCAGGAAACCACTTTTGCACTTGTATTAGTGTGGAAAAAACACTTTTCGCACTTGTGTTAGTGTTGAAAAACCACTTTTCGCACTTGTGTTAGTGTTGAAAAATCACTTTTCGCACTTGTGTTGGTGCAGGAAACCACTTTTGCACTTGTGATAGTGTTGAAAAACCACTTTTCGCACTTGTGTTAGTGTTGAAAAACCACTTTTCGCACTTGTGTTAGTGTTGAAAAACCACTTTTCGCACTTGTGTTGGTGCAGGAAACCACTTTTGCACTTGTATTAGTGTGGAAAAAACACTTTTCGCACTTGTGTTAGTGTTGAAAAACCACTTTTCGCACTTGGGTTAGTGTTGAAAAAACACTTTTCGCACCTGTGTTAGTGTTGAAAAACCACTTTTCGCACTTGTGTTGGTGCAGGAAACCACTTTTGCACTTGTATTAGTGTGGAAAAAACACTTTTTGCACTTGTGATAGTGTTGAAAAACCACTTTTCGCACTTGTGTTGGTGCAGGAAACCACTTTTGCACTTGTATTAGTGTGGAAAAAACACTTTTTGCACTTGTGATAGTGTTGAAAAACCACTTTTCGCACTTGTGTTAGTGTTGAAAAACCACTTTTCGCACTTGTGTTAGTGTTGAAAAACCACTTTTCGCACTTGTGTTAGTGCAGGAAACCACTTTTGCACTTGCATTATTGTGGAAAAAACACTTTTTGCACTTGTGATGGTGTTGAAAAAACACTTTTCGCACTTGTGTTGGTGCAGGAAACCACTTTTGCACTTGTATTAGTGTGGAAAAAACACTTTTCGCACTTGTGTTAGTGTTGAAAAACCACTTTTCGCACTTGTGTTAGTGTTGAAAACCCACTTTTCGCACTTGTGTTAGTGTTGAAAAATCACTTTTCGCACTTGTGTTGGTGCAGGAAACCACTTTTGCACTTGTATTAGTGTGGAAAAAACACTTTTCGCACTTGTGATAGTGTTGAAAAACCAATTTTCGCACTTGTGTTAGTGTTGAAAAACCACTTTTCGCACTTGTGTTGGTGCAGGAAACCACTTTTGCACTTGTATTAGTGTGGAAAAACCACTTTTCGCACTTGTGTTAGTGTTGAAAAACCACTTTTCGCACTTGTGTTAGTGTTGAAAAAACACTTTTCGCACTTGTGTTAGTGTTGAAAAACCACTTTTCGCACTTGTGTTGGTGCAGGAAACCACTTTTGCACTTGTAATAGTGTGGAAAAAACACTTTTCGCACTTGTGTTAGTGTTGAAAAAACACTTTTCGCACCTGTGTTAGTGTTGAAAAACCACTTTTCGCACTTGTGTTGGTGCAGGAAACCACTTTTGCACTTGTATTAGTGTGGAAAAAACACTTTTTGCACTTGTGATAGTGTTGAAAAACCACTTTTCGCACTTGTGTTAGTGTTGAAAAACCACTTTTCGCACTTGTGTTGGTGCAGGAAACCACTTTTGCACTTGTATTAGTGTGGAAAAACCACTTTTCGCACTTGTGTTGGTGCAGGAAACCACTTTTGCACTTGTATTAATGTGGAAAAAACACTTTTCGCACTTGTGTTAGTGTTGAAAAACCACTTTTCGCACTTGTCTTAGTGTTGAAAATCACTTTTCGCACTTGTGTTGGTGCAGGAAACCACTTTTGCACTTGTATTAGTGTTGAAAAACCACTTTTCGCACTTGTGTTAGTGTTGAAAAACCACTTTTCGCATTTGTGTTGGTGCAGGAAACCACTTTTGCACTTGTATTAGTGTGGAAAAACCACTTTTCGCACTTGTGTTAGTGTTGAAAAACCACTTTTCGCACCTGTGTTAGTGTTGAAAAACTACTTTTCGCACTTGTGTTGGTGCAGGAAACCACTTTTGCACTTGTATTAGTGTGGAAAAAACACTTTTTGCACTTGTGATAGTGTTGAAAAACCACTTTTCGCACTTGTGTTAGTGTTGAAAAACCACTTTTCACACTTGTGTTGGTGCAGGAAACCACTTTTGCACTTGTATTAGTGTTGAAAAAACAGTTTTCGCACTTGTGTTAGTGTTGAAAAACCACTTTTCGCACTTGTGTTGGTGCAGGAAACCACTTTTGCACTTGTATTAGTGTGGAAAAAACACTTTTCGCACTTGTGTTAGTGTTGAAAAACCACTTTTCGCACTTGTGTTCGTGTTGAAAAACCACTTTTCGCACTTGTGTTTGTGTTGAAAAACCACTTTTCGCACTTGTGTTGGTGCAGGAAACCACTTTTGCACTTGTATTAGTGTGGAAAAAACACTTTTCGCACTTGTGTTAGTGTTGAAAAACCACTTTTCGCACTTGGGTTAGTGTTGAAAAACCACTTTTCGCACTTGTGTTGGTGCAGGAAACCACTTTTGCACTTGTATTAGTGTGGATAAAACACTTTTTGCACTTGTGATAGTGTTGAAAAACCACTTTTCGCACTTGTGTTAGTGTTGAAAAACCACTTAACGCACTTGTGTTGGTGCAGGAAACCACTTTTGCACTTGTATTAGTGTGGAAAAACCACTTTTCGCACTTGTGTTGGTGCAGGAAACCACTTTTGCACTTGTATTAATGTGGAAAAAACACTTTTCGCACTTGTGTTAGTGTTGAAAAACCACTTTTCGCACTTGTCTTAGTGTTGAAAAATCACTTTTCGCACTTGTGTTGGTGCAGGAAACCACTTTTGCACTTGTATTAGTGTTGAAAAACCACTTTTCGCACTTGTGTTAGTGTTGAAAAACCACTTTTCGCATTTGTGTTGGTGCAGGAAACCACTTTTGCACTTGTATTAGTGTGGAAAAACCACTTTTCGCACTTGTGTTAGTGTTGAAAAACCACTTTTCGCACCTGTGTTAGTGTTGAAAAACCACTTTTCGCACTTGTGTTGGTGCAGGAAACCACTTTTGCACTTGTATTAGTGTGGAAAAAACACTTTTTGCACTTGTGATAGTGTTGAAAAACCACTTTTCGCACTTGTGTTAGTGTTGAAAAACCAGTTTTCGCACTTGTGTTAGTGTTGAAAAACCACTTTTCGCACTTGTGTTGGTGCAGGAAACCACTTTTGCACTTGTATTAGTGTGGAAAAACCACTTTTCGCACTTGTGTTAGTGTTGAAAAACCACTTTTCGCACTTGTGTTCGTGTTGAAAAACCACTTTTCGCACTTGTGTTAGTGTTGAAAAACCACTTTTCGCACTTGTGTTGGTGCAGGAAACCACTTTTGCACTTGTATTAGTGTGGAAAAAACACTTTTCGCACTTGTGTTAGTGTTGAAAAACCACTTTTCGCACTTGGGTTAGTGTTGAAAAACCACTTTTCGCACTTGTGTTGGTGCAGGAAACCACTTTTGCACTTGTATTAGTGTGGAAAAAACACTTTTGCACTTGTGATAGTGTTGAAAAACCACTTTTCGCACTTGTATTAATGTGGAAAAAACACTTTTCGCACTTGTGTTAGTGTTGAAAAACCACTTTTCACACTTGTGTTAGTGTTGAAAAATCACTTTTCGCACTTGTGTTGGTGCAGGAAACCACTTTTGCACTTGTATTAGTGTTGAAAAACCACTTTTCGCACGTGTGTTAGTGTTGAAAAACCACTTTTCGCATTTGTGTTGGTGCAGGAAACCACTTTTGCACTTGTATTAGTGTGGAAAAACCACTTTCCGCCCTTGTGTTAGTGTTGAAAAACCACTTTTCGCACCTGTGTTAGTGTTGAAAAACCACTTTTCGCACTTGTGTTGGTGCAGGAAACCACTTTTGCACTTGTATTAGTGTGGAAAAAACACTTTTTGCACTTGTGATAGTGTTGAAAAACCACTTTTCGCACTTGTGTTAGTGTTGAACAACCACTTTTCGCACTTGTGTTGGTGCAGGAAACCACTTTTTCACTTGTATTAGTGTTGAAAAACCAGTTTTCGCACTTGTGCTAGTGTTGAAAAACCACTTTTCGCACTTGTGTTGGTGCAGGAAACCACTTTTGCACATGTATTAGTGTGGAAAAACCACTTTTCGCACTTGTGTTAGTGTTGAAAAACCACTTTTCGCACTTGTGTTAGTGTTGAAAAACCACTTTTCGCACTTGTGTTGGTGCAGGAAACCACTTTTGCACTTGTATTAGTGTGGAAAAAACACTTTTCGCACTTGTGTTAGTGTTGAAAAACCACTTTTCGCACTTGGGTTAGTGTTGAAAAACCACTTTTCGCACTTGTGTTGGTGCAGGAAACCACTTTTGCACTTGTATTAGTGTGGAAAAAACACTTTTTGCACTTGTGATAGTGTTGAAAAACCACTTTTCGCACTTGTGTTAGTGTTGAAAAACCACTTTTCGCACTTGTGTTGGTGCAGGAAACCACTTTTGCACTTGTATTAGTGTGGAAAAACCACTTTTCGCACTTGTGTTAGTGTTGAAAAACCACTTTTCGCACTTGTGTTAGTGTTGAAAAACCACTTTTCGCACTTGTGTTGGTGCAGGAAACCACTTTTGCACTTGTATTAGTGTGGAAAAAACACTTTTCGCACTTGTGTTAGTGTTGAAAAACCACTTTTCGCACTTGGGTTAGTGTTGAAAAACCACTTTTCGCACTTGTGTTGGTGCAGGAAACCACTTTTGCACTTGTATTAGTGTGGAAAAAACACTTTTTGCACTTGTGATAGTGTTGAAAAACCACTTTTCGCACTTGTGTTAGTGTTGAAAAACCACTTTTCGCACTTGTGTTGGTGCAGGAAACCACTTTTGCACTTGTATTAGTGTGGAAAAAACACTTTTTGCACTTGTGATAGTGTTGAAAAACCACTTTTCGCACTTGTGTTAGTGTTGAAAAACCGCTTTTCGCACTTGTGTTGGTGCAGGAAACCACTTTTGCACTTGTATTAGTGTGGAAAAACCACTTTTCGCATTTGTGTTAGTGTTGAAAAACCACTTTTCGCACTTGTGTTAGTGTTGAAAAACCACTTTTCGCACTTGTGTTGGTGCAGGAAACCACTTTTGCACTTGTATTAGTGTGGAAAAAACACTTTTTGCACTTGTGATAGTGTTGAAAAACCACTTTTCGCACTTGTGTTAGTGTTGAAAAACCACTTTTCGCACTTGTGTTAGTGTTGAAAAACCACTTTTCGCACTTGTGTTAGTGCAGGAAACCACTTTTGCACTTGTATTAGTGTGGAAAAAACACTTTTTGCACTTGTGATAGTGTTGAAAAACCACTTTTCGCACTTGTGATAGTGTTGAAAAACCACTTTTTGCACTTGTGTTGGTGTTGAAAAACCACTTTTCGCACTTGTGTTGGTGCAGGAAACCACTTTTGCACTTGTATTAATGTGGAAAAAACACTTTTCGCACTTGTGTTAGTGTTGAAAAACCACTTTTCGCACTTGTGTTAGTGCAGGAAACCACTTTTGCACTTGTATTAGTGTGGAAAAAACACTTTTTGCACTTGTGATAGTGTTGAAAAACCACTTTTCGCACTTGTGATAGTGTTGAAAAACCACTTTTTGCACTTGTGTTAGTGTTGAAAAACCACTTTTCGCACTTGTGTTGGTGCAGGAAACCACTTTTGCACTTGTATTAGTGTGGAAAAAACACTTTTTGCACTTGTGTTAGTGTTGAAAAACCACTTTTCGCACTTGTGTTAGTGTTGAAAAATCACTTTTCGCACTTGTGTTGGTGCAGGAAACCACTTTTGCACTTGTGATAGTGTTGAAAAACCACTTTTCGCACTTGTGTTAGTGTTGAAAAACCACTTTTCGCACTTGTGTTAGTGTTGAAAAACCACTTTTCGCACTTGTGTTGGTGCAGGAAACCACTTTTGCACTTGTATTAGTGTGGAAAAAACACTTTTCGCACTTGTGTTAGTGTTGAAAAACCACTTTTCGCACTTGGGTTAGTGTTGAAAAAACACTTTTCGCACCTGTGTTAGTGTTGAAAAACCACTTTTCGCACTTGTGTTGGTGCAGGAAACCACTTTTGCACTTGTATTAGTGTGGATAAAACACTTTTTGCACTTGTGATAGTGTTGAAAAACCACTTTTCGCACTTGTGTTAGTGTTGAAAACCACTTAACGCACTTGTGTTGGTGCAGGAAACCACTTTTGCACTTGTATT
>NW_027618869.1:0-59000 GCF_964187855.1 Myxine glutinosa | reverse complement strand
GAGGACGTTTCTGTAGACGGAGAAGGACCTTTCCACGTCGACGCTGACGATGGGGCAGTACCTCAAGAGGGGGATGTCGGCAAGCTTGACTCCAGCCGGCACACCAACGTCAGATCCGTGCTGATCTCCATCCAGGATCAAAGCAACTGTCCTCAGCACACCAATGTCGGGATTGCGCTGCAGCACCACCTTGAACTTGTTGAGCAGGATCTCCTTACGGCAGCCTCGGATCTTTTCGAGCTCCTCCTTGGCCTGATCAAGGAGCTGGAAGGCCTTGGTCAGCTCCATGCCGGCCTCCTCCAGCTGCTTAAGGATCTTCGGGATGAACGACACGTGGGCATTTAAGAAGACCAAACTGAGCTTGATGTCCGCCTTTCCGAACAGGTCCTTGGCACCCCGGATTGCCATCGCGTCGTCATCGTTCAGCTGGTCCACAATGTCCTTGACGGCCTCGAAGTGCTCGGCGTAAAACACCGCGGCGTCGATCCACGTCCCCCACCGAGTCCGAATGGGCTCCGGGGGGAGAGAAAGATTGGGCTGCTGCTCCTTCCAAAGGACAACACGTGACGGGGCTTTGACGAACACCTTCTTCGTCGTGGCAATCAGGTCGTTGACGTCCTTGAACATTTCTCGGACTGTCTCGCAGACACGGTGGAGCGCGTGGGCAACGCAAGTCACATGCAGCAAATCCGGGAAGAGTTCCTTCAGGGCATGGCCGGCCTTGATCATATAGGCCGCGGCGTCGCTGACGAGGACCTTGAGGCACTCCGGCTTGAAATCAGGCCAAAGGTAGCGCAGCGTGTCATTGACTGCGTGCACGATCTCCCCGGAGTTGGTCTTCTCCAGAAACATGCACTGGACGAGGTGGGGACGAAAGTACCCCTCCTTGGACAAGCGTCCCACGATGATGTTGGCCACATATCGACCTGCCGAATCGGTCGTCTCGTCGACGGACAGCCAGATGGGCTGCTGTCCGAGGTCGGCACGGATCCCCGCCAAGGCCTCGTCGTAGCACTTGTCGAGGTAGTGCTTTCGAATGCAGCTTTCATCGGGGATCTGGAGAGTGATGTGCTTCTCCAGGAACGACCAGAGGGCAGGGTTTTCCAATTTCGACCATGGGATGCCAGCGGCCAGCATGGCCTGGCACAGCTCCTGAGCCACGACGTCGCACTTGTGCCTCTTTCCGCCACCAAAGTCCTCCATGGTGGCTTGCGTGACTGTCCTCTTCTTCTTCAAGGCCAAGTTGCTCTTGTGGCGGTCTCCTCGGACATGTTGGGCCAGCTCAGACTTCTGCTTCGCCCGGAAAGTCTTTTCACAAGCTCGACAGAAAGCCGTGTCACTCGACGCATACTTGAAGGTGGCCCCATCGCCGCCAGCGTTGAATTCCTTCAGCCACTTGTCACGAAGAGCAGCACTCATCTTGATAGGAGACTTGTTCACACTTTGTGTACACTCTCTCACTGTAGTACACCGCCTCACTGCTGTACACGCTGGGGACGCAACGCACGCAAGTGGACGCAACGTTTTGTTTTTGAGATCGATCACAGTTAAAAATTTCGATCGCAGTTAAAAATTTCGATCGCAGTTAAAAATTTCGATCGCAGTTAAAAATTTCGAAAAATTCCCAATTTTTTTTTTAGCATTGCCAGACATTTTCGACCAAAAAGGGCATTTTATTTTATTTTTCGCGAAAAAGGGCGAAATTTTTTTTTCCTCCGAAAATAGCAAAATAATTTTTTTGCGCGCAAAAAAGCCGTTTTATGTGAAAAAATATTTTTCCTTTTTTTACATAAAAATCCGATGTGCAGTAATGAGATAACTACAGAGAGGTCCTATGGTGTTCTACGTGTTGTACATGGACTAACTAGGGTGCGATCTTTAACATTAGCCAAATAATGGGGATATTTACAGGGGATTATTTATAAGGGAACATTTACTAAATTTACAAAGTGAAGGTTCTAAAAACCATAACACAGCACCCGTCTCTCCTCCAGGGCCGTCCCGGCCTGAAAGAACTTTAACTTAATGTGACACTCAGGTGTAGTAACCCTCTACTATTAACCTTACACTGAGTGCGACAGTTTTAAAACAATTAAGTATGTCCCTCTGCTGCGTGCATCCTACCGAACAGACTCACGCCCACAGGATAACCAAATCACGGAATTATTTCCAAACTACACATAAAGCCAGTGTGGAGCATTATTTACAAGACACTAATTATGTACACTGCAAACCCAGGACCTGTCTTTTGGGAGACAAAAACATGTTTTGAAAGAGGAAGGAGCATGCACTGCACTGTACCGATACACCATACCCACATGCCCGGGGATGCACAATTGATATTGCAGTGCACCCCCGAGCACAAGAGCATTACAATTCACCCAAAAAGAGCACCAAAGCACCAATAACACACAAAGCAACATCCAGTGCTCATTTTCATATCATCACAATAAAAACAAACTGATGACCTTTCTTGTTTCTCCCGCTCTGCTGGCCCGATATTTCTTGATGTTATTCATGATGTTGACTCTTCTTTGCTTTCGGCCTATTTGAGGATAATAAACAATCAGGGCGCAAAACGCATCCGCTGTTTTAAATTATGGCCACAGGGGCCAACTAAAGGTGGTCCACCTGCATGGCTTAGTGCCACCTCTCCGAGGTCCGCAAGCGAATAATTCCTCTGGCCATCCTGGCCGGTCCCAGCAGAGGGGTCAGGCCCCAACACGTGGGGTCCATCAGTGTGGTGCTTGGCCACAGAACCATGGTCCATAAGGTGGGCGGCTACAAAACCTGTGGTCCATAAAGTGGTGTACCGGTCCAGGCAGGCAGGCAACGGCGGTTCGGGCACACAACTGCGGCTACCTGCGCACTCCCCCCGGACCCAAAAGAACAAGTCGTGAGTGGGGAAGGAAGGACACAGCAAGCATCGGGGCAAGGTCGCAAGGGTACACATTAATACAAGGTAATGCAAGGTGAGGTGCGCATGGGAGCGAGCGGAGAAAGCTCGTCCCTACTGTACGTCACCCCGCCCCCCCCCCCCGCCCCCGTCACCTACCCACCCTTGCCCTTACCCCGTATTTACAAAATTCTACACATTTACAAATTCGTCACAACTGTCTCATCTTCCCCATATCTCCACTAATCCTAATTGGTTACCAATCCCTCTAATGGACCCGACGGCATCAGCCCACGGGTCCTAAAATCCTGCTCTGCAGCTCTATCTCACCCTCTCTCTGTTCTCTTCACCCTCTCTTTTGCTCAAGGTCAACTGCCATCTGCTTGGAAATCAGCCAACATCACCGCTTTGCACAAAAAAGGTGCAAAAACAGATCCTAGCAACTACAGACCAATCAGCCTTCTCCCAATTATCAGCAAAGTCATGGAATCCATCATTGCTTCGGATATGAAATCTTTCCTCTTCTCCAATGGCTTGATCTCTGATCATCAATTTGGTTTCAGACCAGGTCACTCTACTCTGGACATGCTGCTTCTGCTGTCTCAACAATGGATGGAGGTCCTCAATGCCAAACAGGAAATTAGAGCTGTCTCCCTCGACATATCACGTGCCTTCGACACGGTCTGGCACCCCGCTCTGCTCACCAAACTCTCCTCCTTTGGTATCCATGGAAATCTCCACATATGGCTGGCGGACTTCCTCTCTAGTCGTCGTCAACGTGTGGCCCTGAATGGGTTTCTCTCATCTCCTCTTCCTGTTCAGGCTGGAGTTCCCCAAGGCAGTGTTCTGGGCCCCGTGCTTTTTCTGGTCTTCATCAATGATCTCTCTGACTCTCTCGAAAATCCTCTCTATCTCTTTGCTGATGACTCCACTCTCTGCCGCTCCATTCCTCTTCCCTCAGATCGGCAGTCTGCTGCCTCCTCACTCTCTGAAGACCTGGACAAAATCACAGACTGGTCAAACAAGTGGAACATGTCTTTCAATCCTGACAAATCTCACACTCTTACTATGTCTCTCCGAAAAGATCGACTGGACAACCCTCCCATCTACTTCCTCAACAATCCTCTCCAAGAAGTTCTGTCGCTCAAGATATTGGGTCTCACTATCTGCCATGATCTTTCTTGGGAAAACCACATTTCCAAGCTGGCCTCCAAAGCCAGTCGCCGACTGGGCATCCTCCGTCGTGCGAAGTCCTTCCTCGGCACACCTGAGCTCCTCACCACATACAAGGCTTTCATCCGCAGCTCAATGGAATACTGTTCTCCGCTATGGGCCGGTGCTCCTGCCTCACACCTAGCTCGGCTTCACGCTGTTGAAACCAAAGCTTTCAGAATTATTGGAATCTCCCGCGATGAAGCTATCTCTGAGGGCCTTTCACTCACTCACCGCAGGCAGGTAGGTGGTCTTTCTGTCTTCTACCGACTCCTCTCCGGCCTTGCACCCCCAGCTCTCTCTGTGCTCTGTCCCCCAAATATTCCTACAGGTCGCACAAGATCTGCCAGCAACCCTCTGATGGTTAAGCTGCCGAAATCTCGGCTCTCTGCTCACCTTCACTCTTTCATTCCTCTTTTCTCCCGCCTCTGGAACAAGCTCCCTCACTCCCTTCAATCCCACTCCTCCCTCCAGGTCTTTAAAACAGCTGTTCACCACCATCTCTTATCTTCCCCCATCCAAAACCTTGATCTTTTCTACCCCCGCTAATTCACCCCAGATCCACCTTGTTTGAAATTCCAACTTCTTTCCTGGAAGTCCTGGCAGTGTCCATATGTTTTATACCTCTCCCACCGCCCCCTTCCCATGCCCCCCCCCCAAAGCCCTCACCCTCTCTCAGATCTCTCGATGTCTCCATGTCTCTCGGTCCCTGCTCTCAAATGTTGTGTTTGTGTCCTTCCCCCTCTCTCCCCATCTTGTCAACCGCTCCCGATGTTATATGTTTTATGTGTCGGTTTGTCTTTCTGTGTGATTAATGTTCGCTCTTTCACGAGCCTCGATATTGTATACAAAAAAAAAAAAAAAAAAAAAAAAAAAAAAAAAAAAAAAAAAATCCAAATTTGCCCCCAATTCCAATTCCTCATCAATCCCTCCTAAGGAGGAAGAGATGGAATTACCACACAATGTCACACTTACGTCATGATGCGTCTTCCAATCCAACCAAACATTTAGGAATAAAACATCATGGTGTGGAGTCTATCTCACCCTGGTGAGTGGCTGCATATGGTGCGAAGGGATTTCATTCTACCTATCTTCTAAATGACATTACCATTCTTTACACTACCCGGGGTCTTTCCCTGCCAAACCATTGGCCACTTTACTCTATGCGGTTCTAAAAACCAATTCCGACTGACCATCTGTGGCGCTCACCAATTTGGGGTCTCACTCCCCCGATGCAACTCCCTGTGCCCTTGCACAATTTCAGGGCTGGGTCGTGTGGCTCACCAGCAGGTCTACTCACCTGCACACCTCCGCCACTGCAGTTGCCTCCCGAGCTTGCCTAGCTCCTCTCCCTAACCTATCTACCTGGGGAAGGCCCTCTGGCACTCTCACCCCACTACCGTCCTCTCTGGCGTCGGGCTACCCGGGTCCTTCCCTGGATCCTCGGGCCCCATTGAACAACTCTACTGGCTCCCAGAGCCTACCTGCAGCCTCACCTGCCCGACAGACTAACAGTGGCGGAGTGCCCATTTAACCATACACACACTAACAGGCGACACGCCCAGCCATTTCACTCCACTAATGCACCCATCCAAACACCATTCTACACACGCACCACAGATGTCAATATCCACCATAATTTACCTATACCCTCTACCTACTCTTAAACTACCCTCCCCGGGTACTCGTGAAGGGGGTCCACCTTTCCCCCATTCACACCTTCGCACCATGCACTTCCACTCCACATTTTCCACACTCTCACTCCACACCATCCATTCTATACTCCATTCATTCCAGACCATTTATTCCCCACAACCATTCTCACCTGTATTTGCACACCTGTGCCCACACACCTGGTGCCACCTGCAGCCTCCTTTCCTCCCAGGACCATTCACTTCAATACAATGCCAATCACACACTTTCACAATTACCCAATCATACACTGCATCATCTAATCTGACTACTCCCTTCTGAAACTCGTGCTCCCCGTCTTCCCTTATACTAAGCACTCCCCCGTCGTTATCAACCAGCTAATCTACCTACGTCCCCTACTACCTGTACAATGTCACTACTTAAATCTCAAGTCTCCTAAAGTCATCTCTAAATCCCTATCATTTTATCCTAACCCTCCCGGGCTAGTTTGCACAGCCACCCCATAAACTAATGCTCATGTGCCCTGATCTATGAGGTGAGTGATGACAGAGCCACCATCCTCCTACACCCTATACCATTTGCCAATCAAATTTCCAATTTTTGCCAATCAAATTTGCCCATCAAATTTGCCCATCAAATTTGCCAATCCAATTTGCCAATCCAATTTGCCAATCCAATTTGCCAATCATATTCACTGCTACCCCTATTCGTCCACTATGCTTGAGCCTCTTGGTGCGGGAAATACGTTATCAAAGCTCGGTTTTGAAAAACCGAGCAATGAATTTGGGTGGTTTGTCTACTGCGGTTGGGTCCGTCCGGCACTCGATGCAGGGGAGGAGGTTTCGTCGGGCCGAGATTCCGAGGTACACCTCGGCGCGGAGCCTTTCTGTCTCCTGCCCGATGGCCCAAACTTGCCTGGCCGGAATGCCGCAACCACAAGGGGGCGCCGTTCCGAAACCTCCTATCTTCCCGTGAACCGGGCCGGTCGCCTTGCCCGGCAAAGCGCGGACTCAACCGTGCGGAGCGGGGCCCGGTCCGAATCGTGCACGACGCTCCGAACAGGAGCGACGCGACACCGATCCCCGCCGGCTCCCGCAGCCCACACCGCCCGGCACGGACCGGGAGCTCACGTCGGCTATACGTCGGCCTAACCGCTGCCCCGGTCAACGTCGATGCACCCCGTACATGCTCACACGCATACGCGACCCCTTTTACACTCACAAATTCTAGCGCGCCAACGCCTTCCGTACATCCCATGCACTCTGTTATTGCACTTTCTCTTACACACCACCCAGGTACACTCATTCCGCTCACAGACTTCGTTACACACCTGACCATGGCACACCTCCTCGCACACCTTGGCGCACACTTGTCGTTCGCACACTTCATCAACACACCTCCTCGCGCCCACTCCTCGGTCACATCCTCTGTGACAACCATGGGTGTGCACTCTTTTGCACACCCAATCATGTGCTTCACCACCAACTCAGGTGTGCATTCCCGCACACGCTCGACCATTCCAGGTGTGCATTCTTTCTCACTCGCCACAACCAACTCGCACTCCGTGTCACTCTCACCACCACACTCTGTCGTGCATTCACTCTCACTCTCGACAGCACACTCACGCCTCGGCGCACACTTTTCCTCACACACCCTCTGTTCCACACCTTTCTCGCGCACCTTCTTGCACACCCTTTCCTGGTACATACTCCGTACCACTCATGGGGGTGCATTCTTGCACACACCCAATCACCACCGCACACACTGGCTCACCAATACCTTTCGCACTCCCCATGGTCGGACATCCTTGCACGCATCCTCTTTCCACGCACTCTGCACCAGTCGCACACCTCACCAGCGGCCTCTCACGAACGCCCGGGTCTAGACCAACACCCAAGCTCACTGAATCTCCCCTCACACCATATACATTTCAGAGCATATCGCCCCTCACCTCGGCGCCTCTTCTCCTTCGCTCCTACTCCGCCACCTGCAAACTCTTTATTTGGTCAGGAAGCACATCATCATGCTGTGAGCACAGACCTTGCACATATTCCATCACTTCCTCCTTCAGCTCCTTCCTAGTTTCCCTCCGTCTTTTTTATTTTCGCTTACCCCCTCTTCCACTTCCTCCAATTTTTGTTTCACCTCGTTTATTTCCCAGTGTGCCCCTTCAATTTCTTCCTCTAATGCTTCCTTGGTCGTCTCCATGTGCTTCCTCACTTCTCGTTCTTTCGTCTCCATTGTCTCCACCACCTCCTCTTACCTCTTCGTCAGTCCCTCATGTACCGTCTGACATTCCTTCTTCATCGCTATTAGTTCTTTCTTTATCTCCTTCTGTGTCGCCTACAGCCCCCCTATTACGGCTGTGTTCTTTTCTACCTGCTCCCCTAACTCCTTTTGTCCCACTGTCAGCTGCTCTACTCCTCGCGTCAGATCTTCTATGCCCCCCTGTAACCTAGCTGTGCTGTTCCTCACCTCTTTCTCCCTGCGCTCCTCGCCCCGCTTTAACTCGTCGCGTACTCCCGCGACCTCTTCGCTCACCCCGCGCCTTATATCCTCCCCCATCTCTCCTATTTCCTTGGTGGATGCCACCCTCATCTGTTCCCGCTCCCCCTTGTGGGTGTCCAATTTGGTTTCTAGCCCGATTTTTACCTCCTCTATCCGCTCCCCCATTCGTTTGATTTCCCGGGCGGATTGCTCCCCTATTTCCCTTAATTTGCCTTTCATATTGTTTTCTAACCCCTCTAACCCATTCTTCACCCCTTCCATTTGGTTCTCCTGGGTGGCCATCCTATTTTCCAATCCCGTTAACCCGTCCTTCATTTCCCCAATTTGGCTACCCACGTCCTCCAATTGGCCCCCTAATTTGCCTTCTAGCCCCCCAATTTGGCTTCCCATGTCATTTCTCAATTCCCCAATTTGGTTTTCTAATCCCCCAAATTTGACTTCTAGGCCCACAATTTGGCTTTCCAATCGCTCCCCCATTCTATCTTCCAAATTACTCAACCCGTCTCTCAATCCCCCAATTTGGTTTTCTGATCCACTTTTTAATCCACCAATTTGGCTTCCCAATTGCTCAATTTGGCTTCCCATACTCATTTGTACCGCTGCCTGCAGCTGTGCAATGAGGTATAGTCAGGGCCCTTAGGGATATTTTGGTTCAAATTCTTCCAAAAGCATCAAATTTGGCGCAGATGTTGCCCATGCCATACTCTTTCGATTTTTGACGGGCGCCAAGGGCGGTATGATCCGGGGACCACATCGGTCCATCCCGCCATGTCACCTGACCTATGACGTCATAATTAGGATATGCATCCAATCACATGGCGTACTATAAGTGGTCAAAGTTCAAAATGAATCGATCGAAAAATGAAGGCAGGGATCCATTTTTAAGGTTTTCATAAAATCCAATATGGCCGCCAGGTCACATGACCTATGACGTCATATTTATGACATGTATACAATCATGTATACATGAACCCGGATCATGATCGCACAAAAATTAAACACAAGGATATGGCATACAGTTCATAAAACATCAAAATCCGTACCTTTGTAATTAGACTGATGAACTGCATATGCCTGAAAATTAGGAAATAGACATGTAAATATTTCCTCTAATTGTCAAAAATAAGGTCAGAGTTCGATTACCCAACCCAGAAACATAAAATGGTGAACCTCGTGTAAATCCTGACAAAAAACTCAAAAACCGACCTGTTTGACTCAAAAATGACCTTTAAGATGACCTTGAGGGTTGACCTTGACCTCGAATCATCGAAATAACATCATAATTGGATTCCTCGACCTCGAAAACCCCTGAAAAGTGGTATCATACGTGATTCCAACCCTTTTGGTTATTTAACTGATTTTCCTCTAATCCGGGTGGCGGCCATTTAGTATTTCGCCAATATGGGGCCCCCGGGGGGGGTGCCCGTCTGGGCGCCCGTCAAAAATCGAAAGAGTATGGCATGGGCAACATCTGGGCCAAATTTTGTGCTTTTGGAAGAATTTGAACCAAACGGCCCCAAAATATCCCTAAGGGATATAATATTCATCCCTCCCATTTGTGCAGCGAGCGCAGCCCCTGTCGCCATGTGCGAGGCGCCATTTTGTGCTCCTGCAACCCCCTCTACCACACCTTCATTATCCTCCTCCTCTATCTCCCCCATCTCCTCCCTGGGGTCCTGGGTCGACTCTACCCCTTCCTCTATCTCCCCTACCGGCACCCGATCGCCTTGATCATCCATGGCACGATTTTAAATTTTGGATCTTAATAAAAATTTTGGATCTGAATAAAAATTTCGGCCGCTCAAAATTCTGACCAAATTTTTTTTTCTGATGTTAAAAATTGGGTTCGGGTCCAAATCCCAACTCTTCAACACCAATTGTTACGGATCCAGGGGACGGCACTCCCGTTAGCAAGGGGGGGGGGGGGGTTAATCCCCTTGTCCTGTTAAGCTGGCCGGTATTGATGACAATGAAATTTCCAAGGGTATTGATGACATCTGCTAAGGGTATTGATGACGTCTGGTATTGATGACATCGAACTCAATTAAATTTCCAAGGGTATTGATGACATCTGCCAATGTTGAATCTCCTGCTGCAACATGGGTCATAGTCTTTTTATCTCCCACTGAGATGCTTACCACTCCATTGGTGTCTTCCATTGGTACACCTGAAAAAGAAAAATCACGATAAAATATACTTGTATATTGTCTACTATACTGTTTACCTATCAGCCGAGCCACAAACATCAAGGTTCAAACAACAAAAATTGTACATTGAAAAAATGAGCACACACTCCCCCCCACCCCCCTACACACACACTTCCTTTCACAACTAATAATTGCAAGTATTCATCAGTCTCAGATCAAATTCAGTGTTTTGTACTGAAATTCTGTTTTTTCCAAATCTGGATTTGGTTTCGAATTTTGAACCACCCGGGAATGAAAACTAGAAATACAGATCTGGGATCCCAGTACAGATATATCGACAGATTTTAGTTTAGAACAGAACTGGAGTCCAACATTTCCCACCATTCTTTATGAATAAAATAAGGAAGCGCACACCCCATTTATCAGAAGCAAAACCTTGCGGTCCACGTAAATGGCGAGTGAGGGGGAAACACGTACACAATAAATATTCAACAACAACAGCGTACATTAACACGGTTATATTTCTTATCATCAAGCGTTCCCGACATGA
This sequence comes from Myxine glutinosa, assembly GCF_964187855.1. Taxonomy (NCBI): domain Eukaryota; kingdom Metazoa; phylum Chordata; class Myxini; order Myxiniformes; family Myxinidae; genus Myxine; species Myxine glutinosa. Next base: position 48,034 of record NW_027618869.1, on the reverse strand, counting down.
GCTCATAATACAGTTCGTCTAGAGTGATATTTTCTGGCACTTTGACACCAACCCAGGCCTTTAGAACACTGGACGTTCGCCGAATTTGGCAAACAACGAACGGCATTTTCTGTCAAACTGTCGCGCACATGTAACTTGGCTCAGACAGTACGTGAGCACATACAAAATTCGAACCTGTTCCACTGAGCGGGAATGGATTTTACTGACTTATCGAGAAAAAAAATTAATTAGGGGCGGCCGACTTTTATGGGGCGGGCGGCGATGATAAACAGGAAAAAAAATTTAACCAGCCTTAAATATCCTCTCCAACTTTAAACCTCCGCAGACTCGAATGGAAAGTTGTAATTGTGCGGTAATTTTGCAAAGTCGTTATCTCAAGCCCAATATCCCTGCTCATCGCATTCATTCACCGTCGCCATGGCACGTCCATGCACAATCGCTTCACGTACTTAACAATGGCTCCCTGATTACCAATGGCTCCCATATTTGAAGTAGTGATAAATGTAGGGGTGTACTTACTTTTTCCACATGCGAAACTTGCATTTATGTTTATTTAAATTATACAATGGACTACAAAATGTAAATGTTTCATGATATTTGTTATATTATATCACCTTTATCTATCAATATTGTTGAAATGAAGATCAAATAGCTGTATGTTGAAATATGTTGAAAAAGTCAAAACTTCACATGGGGTGTTGGCCCGTATATATATATACAATCACGTGAAAAAGTAAGTACACCCCATGTAAAGTTCGACTGGGTAAGGTGGGAACAGAGATGGGTTTGGGACACAGGATTTTGCAGCAAACACAGAGTTGAGGCATTCGGCTTTGTCACAAGTGGTGTCAACTGTGTAGCCATTTGAGGTATGGGAGGGGATGGAAGGGCAACAAACACCAGAAACGGATTTGACCAGATGCCACCAGGATTTGGAGGAAGGAGACAGAGATACCTAAGAGATAGATGGCTTTAATCAGAATTTTAGGTAAATATGGTTTGACAACCATTTTATATGCAAAAAAAAGGTGCTGATTCCAAAAAAAAGCAGTCTTATTAACCCCAAAGAAGACAAAATTGACATTTTGGCCTTTTTTGACCCAAATTTTGACCATATTTGGCCAAAAGCCACTTTTCTTTCTGAAAAATATAATATTTACCAAAAATGATTGTGTAATATATCAAATGAAAGCGCTTTACATATAGAATACAGATTTGAAGTCAAAACGGAGATAGCTGATGTCGTTTTTGTGATAATGTTAATTTTCGAGTAAAAATTTTGATTTTTTTCATATTTTTCTGAAAATTAATTATGTTTATGACCCGTAGGAAAAATATAAACATCTATTAATTCCTTATATTATATATCAAAAAATACCTTACATCATGGAGATTGCAAATGTGAAATCAGATTTGAAAATGATTAACTTTTAGGGAAGATACAGACATTTTAATAATACATGACATGCTTTTGCCATGTTGGCCTCTTTTTACCAAAATGTTGACCGTATTTGGTCAAAATCCGTCATTTCCATCTTCATCATCACTGCCATCGTTATCATCTGAATCAGCATCAGTAATACTGTCATTGTCTTCACCATCCTCATCTCCATCTGCAATATCTTCTGGTTCAATGGTCTCAGAAAGTATAGTTGGCATTTGACTGCAAGTAAACCATACTGGTAGGAAGAGTCCATTAACCTCCTTCCAGCCATGATCTGTGGGTTGAATATTCTCTAGTGGATCTCTTAGATGTGCATGTTTCCAGAGATATGCCACATAGTTGCACCGTGCCAATTTTTGTACCAGAACATCTTTGCAGGGTGGAAGCATGCCTGCATCAATTCCTTTTATTTTCTCCAATGGACTGTCTGGATTGGTCGGTTTGTATTTCTGCAGGAAAATTCTCAACCTTGCCTCATTCACAGATAATAATGTTCCCTGACCATAGAGTGAACAGACATATTGTTCAACAAGGCTGTCATCATCAACAAAGGTGGTGTTCTCTCCGAGACTACCTGAGCCTTCAAGATGGAGAGGACTCTTTTCAGCTTTCTTCAGTGGATTCACCTTTCCCTTCCTAAAGAAGGGTGACGTGTGATCACATCCTGTCAGAGCATGATATCCTGGCAATGCCTTGCAAAGTACTGGACCAATGTGGTTTGCGAGTGCAGTGATATGGGCGTACCTTCTAGTGTTATCACCAGAATGTCCAAGGTCCATCCACACATTGACCTTTAGTTGTCTGGCATGATAGAGGAGGATAACCATGATATCCTGGCAATGCCTTGCAAAGTACTGGACCAATGTGGTTTGCTAGTGCAGCGATATGGGCGTACCTTCTAGTGTTATCACCAGAATGTCCAAGGTCCATCCACACATTGACCTTTAGTTGTCTGGCATGATAGAGGAGGATAACCATGATATCAGTGTCTGTTGCACGGCCAACGACATTCTGTCCTGGTGATGCTTCTGACACTATGCTGAGATGGTACACCAGGCTAGTATCTGCCTCCACATGTGAGCATATGTAGTCTGGTACCTCATTGTGTTCTACATTTCCTGTTAGCGCAGCTGTATACTGAAGACACTGATTTTCATGTGCAACAACAACTTTTTTTTGTTTTATGATAGCTGCATAATTGTTAAGTTTCCACTCCTCCATGAAGAACTTGATAAGTGCTGTTTTGAAATTTGGTGATCTCAAGGCATATCTGAAATCTTTAGGACTTAACTGATCTGCACCAGCGATGTTAAATGATCCATCTGTAGTGAAATTATACCGAAGGTGAACCCAGGGAGTGCTCGCTTATCCCACTAAAAGGGGCGTCTATAAGACCCGGGACAACCGGGGCGCACGGACACTCCAGCGGCACTTACTGTGACATAGTCCTGTAGTTTGAATGGTATGTACGCCCCTATATGCTGCGCTTGATTTGTTTTACCTATTGATATTGGACATTGCCCATGTTATACTCTGATTCTAATGTCTGTTGCATGAATGTATTTTTACTGGATGTTACTTCAGATCTAAATGATATTAAACCTACCCAAGGGACAAGTCGTGTCTGTGCTTGATTTTCACGACATTTAATATCATTTAGATCGACGAAATGACTGAACACAAGATGACCATGGTACCGATTCTCGGTGCCAACGCTCAAGCTGAGGGGTCGGGATCGGAGTTCACCCACTGGCTCAAAACGCTGGAGAATTACTTTTCCGCTCACGAAACAGAGCCCACCGCTGCGGTGAAGCTGTACATGTTACAGTCGAAGGTCCATCACAGCGTTTACCGGAGCATTGCTCGATTTGAGACGTACGCTACGGCTCTGGCTGAGCTAAAGCGACTATACGTAAAGACACGGAGCGCCGTGCACGGCCGGCATCAACTCTCCCAGCGGCGACAACAACCATCGGAATCGATCAATCGCTATGCGCAGGAGCTGTGTTACCTATTGGCGGACTGCGTCCAAGAGGTTCGGACCCATGAGCAAGTCCAGGATGACCTTCTCCGAGATTCATTCGTCTCCGGAATTAATTCTGGAGTCTTGAGGCTCCGACTCTTGGAGACCGCGGAGCTGACATTTATGGAGGCACTACGGCTGGCACGCGTCTTTACAGATGCCCGTGAACAATCCACCGCTTATGACCACCCACGGGTCATGGCGGGGACTTCTCAACTCGCGCGACCGGAGAGGGTTACCGCCGAGGATATGGGGGAGGACCCGACCACCACGGCCGAGACTCTGGGTGCTCCTGAAGCGGACCCCGCTTCCGGCCTAACTGCTGCTGCCGCTGCCCGGCCACGGCCTGGCCGGTACGCAAAATGTTATTTTTGTGGGAATCGGCAGCACCCTCAATCTGAATGCCCGGCTCGGGAGGCCATATGCCATCTGTGCTCCACCAAGGGCCATTTTGCAAAGGTCTGCAGGAAGGCCGCACGGGGCACGCGCACCCGCGCGACCTTGAATGGGCTTATCGCTGAGCCAACGGATCGAGCACCGGACGGGGCGCCTCACTCGGCTTTGATGAGCAGTACTCCTTCGCGCGGGCCTCTGGCTGCACGCACGACCTTGGTGAGATACACTGGGCCGCCGAAACAAATGGCGCGAACGCGACCGGCCGCGGAGCGACCGACCTTGACTGGCGTTCGAACGCCTCCTTCAAACAAGCGACATGCTCCTGCTTTGGAAACTCCTCTTGATGTGCGGGCAAACGCAGCACGTGACTCGAGCGCCATCTGACGGCGGCTCTTACGAATTACATGCACTCACTCTGGCATATGAAACTGCAGATGGCAGTGATCCTTCTCACGTGACTCGAGCGCCATCTGGCGGCGGCTCTTACGACTTACACACACTCACTCCGGCATATGAAACTGCAGATGAGCCAACTATGTGCTTGTCACGAGGATCCTCCACGGGCTACCCGAATGACCGGCAAACTGCAGCCGGCGTGGGAACGTCCTCTGACAGTGGGTATTACGATTTATATGCTCCTGCTGAGGCCCAAACTGCCGACGATGCCCGGAAGATTGCAGCCGGAGTGGGATCCACTCGCGAGGCGCGATCTTCTCGCCCGGCCGGTACAATACCTGCCGGGTCTGCCGGCCTTGCGCAGGCCATCATTCCACTCAAGGTCGCGGGCGTTTTTGCGCAAGCTTTGATTGACACGGGGTCTACGGATAGTTTTATCGATCAACGACAAGTGCATCAACATGGGTGGCCGGTTCTCGGGACAACACGACGGATCTTCATGGCCTCCCAAGGACTTCGGTTGAGCACAAAAGGGGCATGTCGATTGAAACTTGTGATAAAGGGACGCACGTTCCCGGATGTGTATCTCATGGTATTACCTGCTTTATGTGCCGACGTTCTGTTAGGACTTGATTTCCTTAAGCGACATGGACGTTTGGAAATAGACTTCGGTGGGTCGGACATGCTTGCTGTGTGCGCCCTCGCTCAGATGAACATGGAGCCTCTCTCGCTGTTCCCCAACCTGACCACTGATTGTACCCCTGTAGCCGTAAAATCGCGGCGCTACTCTCGCGCAGACGCGCAATTCATTGCGGAAGAAACGGCCCAGCTCTTAAAGGACGGTATTATAGAACCCAGTAGGTCACACAAGTGCAAAAGTGGTTTCCTGCACCAACACAAGTGCGAAAAGTGGTTTTTCAACACTAACACAAGTGCGAAAAGTGGTTTTTCAACACCATCACAAGTGCAAAAAGTGTTTTTTCCACACTAATACAAGTGCAAATGTGGTTTCCTGCACCAACACAAGTGCGAAAAGTGGTTTTTCAATACTAACATAAGTGCGAAAAGTGGTTTTTCAACACTAACACAAGTGCGAAAAGTGGTTTTTCAACACTAACACAAGTGCGAAAAGTGGTTTTTCAACAATAACACAAGTGCGAAAAGTGTTTTTTCCACACTAATACAAGTGCAAAAGTGGTTTCCTGCACCAACACAAGTGCGGAAAGTGGTTTTTCAACACTAACACAAGTGCGAAAAGTGGTTTTTCAACACTAACACAAGTGCGAAAAGTGGTTTTTCAACACTAACACAAGTGCGAAAAGTGGTTTTTCCACACTAATACAAGTGCAAAAGTGGTTTCCTGCACCAACACAAGTGCGAAAAGTGGTTTTTCAACACTAACACAAGTGCGAAAAGTGGTTTTTCAACACTAACACAAGTGCGAACAGTGGTTTTTCAACACTAACACAAGTGCAAAAAGTGGTTTTTCAACACTATCACAAGTGCAAAAAGTGTTTTTTCCACACTAATACAAGTGCAAAAGTGGTGTCCTGCACCAACACAAGTGCGAAAAGTGGTTTTTCAACACTAACACAAGTGCGAAAAGTGGTTTTTCAACACTAACACAAGTGCGAAAAGTGGTTTTTCAACACTAACACAAGTGTTAAAAGTGGTTTTGCCACACTAACACAAGTGTGAAAAGTGGTTTTTCCACACTAATACAAGTGCAAAAGTGGTTTCCTGCACCAACACAAGTGCGATAAGTGGTTTTTCAACGCTAACACAAGTGTGAAAAGTGGTTTTTCAACACTAACACAAGTGCGAAAAGTGGTTTTTCCACACTAATACAAGTGCAAAAGTGGTTTCCTGCACCAACACAAGTGCGAAAAGTGGTTTTTCAACACTAACACAAGTGCGAAAAGTGGTTTTTCAACACTATCACAAGTGCAAAAAGTGGTTTTTCAACACTAACACAAGTGCGAAAAGTGGTTTTTCCACACTAATACAAGTGCAAAAGTGGTTTCCTGCACCAACACAAGTGCGAAAAGTGGTTTTTCAACACTAACACAAGTGCGAAAAGTGGTTTTTCAACACTATCACAAGTGCAAAAAGTGTTTTTTCCACACTAATACAAGTGCAAATGTGGTTTCCTGCACCAACACAAGTGCGATAAGTGGTTTTTCAACACCAACACAAGTGTGAAAAGTGGTTTTTCAACACTAACACAAGTGCAAAAAGTGGTTTTTCCACACTAATACAAGTGCAAAAGTGGTTTCCTGCACCAACACAAGTGCGAAAAGTGGTTTTTCAACACTAACACAAGTGCGAAAAGTGTTTTTTCCACACTAATACAAGTGCAAAAGTGGTTTCCTGCACCAACACAAGTGCGAAAAGTGGTTTTCCACACGAATACAAGTGCAAATGTGGTTTCCTGCACCAACACAAGTGCGAAAAGTGGTTTTTCAACACTAACATAAGTGCGAAAAGTGGTTTTTCAACACTAACACAAGTGCGAAAAGTGGTTTTTCAACACTAACACAAGTGCGAAAAGTGGTTTTTCAACACTAACACAAGTGCGAAAAGTGGATTTTCCACACTAATACAAGTGCAAAAGTGGTTTCCTGCACCAACACAAGTGTGAAAAGTGGTTTTTCAACACTAACACACAAGTGCGAAAAGTGGTTTTTCAGCACTAACACAAGTGCAAAAAGTGGTTTTTCAACACTATCACAAGTGCAAAAAGTGTTTTTTCCACACTAATACAAGTGCAAAAGTGGTTTCCTGCACCAACACAAGTGCGATAAGTGGTTTTTCAACACTAACACAAGTGTGAAAAGTGGTTTTTCAACATTAACACAAGTGCGAAAAGTGGTTTTTCCACACTAATACAAGTGCAAAAGTGGTTTCCTGCACCAACACAAGTGCGAAAAGTGGTTTTTCAACACTAACACAAGTGCGAAAAGTGGTTTTTCAACACTATCACAAATACAAAAAGTGGTTTTTCAACACTAACACAAGTGCGAAAAGTGGTTTTTCCACACTAATACAAGTGCAAAAGTGGTTTCCTGCACCAACACAAGTGCGAAAAGTGGTTTTTCAACACTAACACAAGTGCGAAAAGTGGTTTTTCAACAATAACACAAGTGCGAAAAGTGGTTTTTCAACACTATCACAAGTGCAAAAAGTGTTTTTTCCACACTAATACAAGTGCAAATGTGGTTTCCTGCACCAACACAAGTGCGATAAGTGGTTTTTCAACACCAACACAAGTGTGAAAAGTGGTTTTTCAACACTAACACAAGTGCGAAAAGTGGTTTTTCCACACTAATACAAGTGCAAAAGTGGTTTCCTGCACCAACACAAGTGCGAAAAGTGGTTTTTCAACACTAACACAAGTGCGAAAAGTGTTTTTTCCACACTAATACAAGTGCAAAAGTGGTTTCCTGCACCAACACAAGTGCGAAAAGTGGTTTTTCCACACGAATACAAGTGCAAAAGTGGTTTCCTGCACCAACACAAGTGCGAAAAGTGGTTTTTCAACACTAACACAAGTGCGAAAAGTGGTTTTTCAACGCTATCACAAGTGCAAAAAGTGTTTTTTCCACACTAATACAAGTGCAAAAGTGGTTTCCTGCACCAACACAAGTGCGAAAAGTGGTTTTTCAACACTAACACAAGTGCGAAAACTGGTTTTTCAACACTAACAAGTGCGAAAAGTGGTTTTTCAACACTATCACAAGTGCAAAAAGTGTTTTTTCCACACTAATACAAGTGCAAAAGTGGTTTCCTGCACCAACACAAGTGCGAAAACTGGTTTTTCAACACTAACAAGTGCGAAAAGTGGTTTTTCAACACTATCACAAGTGCAAAAAGTGTTTTTTCCACACTAATACAAGTGCAAATGTGGTTTCCTGCACCAACACAAGTGCGAAAAGTGGTTTTTCAACACTAACACAAGTGCGAAAAGTGGTTTTTCAACACTAACACAAGTGCGAAAAGTGGTTTTTCAACACTAACACAAGTGCGAAAAGTGTTTTTTCCACACTAATACAAGTGCAAAAGTGGTTTCCTGCACCAACACAAGTGCGAAAAGTGGTTTTTCAACACTAACACAAGTGCGAAAAGTGGTTTTTCAACACTAACACAAGTGCGAAAAGTGGTTTTTCAACACTAACACAAGTGCGAAAAGTGGTTTTTCCACACTAATACAAGTGCAAAAGTGGTTTCCTGCACCAACACAAGTGCGAAAAGTGGTTTTTCAACACTAACACAAGTGCGAAAAGTGGTTTTTCAACAATAACACAAGTGCGAAAAGTGGTTTTTCCACACTAATACAAGTGCAAAAGTGGTTTCCTGCACCAACACAAGTGCGAAAAGTGGTTTTTCAACACTAACACAAGTGTGAAAAGTGGTTTTTCAACACTAACACGAGTGCTAAAAGTGGATTTTCCACACTAATACAAGTGCAAAAGTGGTTTCCTGCACCAACACAAGTGCGAAAAGTGGTTTTTCAACACTAACACAAGTGCGAAAAGTGGTTTTTCAACACTAACACAAGTGCGAAAAGTGGTTTTTCAACACTATCACAAGTGCAAAAAGTGTTTTTTCCACACTAATACAAGTGCAAAAGTGGTTTCCTGCACAAACACAAGTGCGATAAGTGGTTTTTCCACACTAACACAAGTGTGAAAAGTGGTTTTTCAACACTAACACAAGTGCGAAAGGTGGTTTTTCCACACTAATACAAGTGCAAAAGTGGTTTCCTGCACCAACACAAGTGCGAAAAGTGGTTTTTCAACACTAACACAAGTGCGAAAAGTGGTTTTTCAACACTATCACAAGTGCAAAAAGTGGTTTTTCAACACTAACACAAGTGCGAAAAGTGGTTTTTCCACACTAATACAAGTGCAAAAGTGGTTTCCTGCACCAACACAAGTGCGAAAAGTGGTTTTTCCACACGAATACAAGTGCAAAAGTGGTTTCCTGCACCAACACAAGTGCGAAAAGTGGTTTTTCAACACTAACACAAGTGCGAAAAGTGGTTTTCAACGCTATCACAAGTGCAAAAAGTGTTTTTTCCACACTAATACAAGTGCAAAAGTGGTTTCCTGCACCAACACAAGTGCGAAAAGTGGTTTTTCAACACTAACACAAGTGCGAAAACTGGTTTTTCAACACTAACACAAGTGCGAAAAGTGTTTTTTCAACACTAACACAAGTGCGAAAAGTGGTTTTTCAACAATAACACAAGTGCGAAAAGTGGTTTTTCCACACTAATACAAGTGCAAAAGTGGTTTCCTGCACCAACACAAGTGCGAAAAGTGGTTTTTCAACACTAACACAAGTGTGAAAAGTGGTTTTTCAACACTAACACAAGTGCTAAAAGTGGATTTTCCACACTAACACAAGTGCTAAAAGTGGATTTTCCACACTAATACAAGTGCAAAAGTGGTTTCCTGCACCAACACAAGTGCTAAAAGTGGTTTTTCAACACTAACACAAGTGCGAAAAGTGGTTTTTCAACACTAACACAAGTGCGAAAAGTGTTTTTCAACACTATCACAAGTGCAAAAAGTGTTTTTTCCACACTAATACAAGTGCAAAAGTGGTTTCCTGCACAAACACAAGTGCGATAAGTGGTTTTTCCACACTAACACAAGTGTGAAAAGTGGTTTTTCAACACTAACACAAGTGCGAAAGGTGGTTTTTCCACACTAATACAAGTGCAAAAGTGGTTTCCTGCACCAACACAAGTGCGAAAAGTGGTTTTTCAACACTAACACAAGTGCGAAAAGTGGTTTTTCAACACTATCACAAGTGCAAAAAGTGGTTTTTCAACACTAACACAAGTGCGAAAAGTGGTTTTTCCACACTAATACAAGTGCAAAAGTGGTTTCCTGCACCAACACAAGTGCGAAAAGTGGTTTTTCAACACTAACACAAGTGCGAAAAGTGGTTTTTCAACACTATCACAAGTGCGAAAAGTGGTTTTTCAACGCTATCACAAGTGCAAAAAGTGTTTTTTCCACACTAATACAAGTGCAAAAGTGGTTTCCTGCACCAACACAAGTGCGAAAAGTGGTTTTTCAACACTAACACAAGTGCGAAAACTGGTTTTTCAACACTAACACAAGTGCGAAAAGTGGTTTTTCCACACTAATACAAGTGCAAAAGTGGTTTCCTGCACCAACAAAAGTGCGAAAAGTGGTTTTTCAACACTAACACTAGTGCGAAAAGTGTTTTTTCCACACTAATACAAGTGCAAAAGTGGTTTCCTGCACCAACACAAGTGCGAAAAGTGGTTTTTCCACACGAATACAAGTGCAAAAGTGGTTTCCTGCACCAACACAAGTGCGAAAAGTGGTTTTTCAACACTAACACAAGTGCGAAAAGTGGTTTTTCAACTCTATCACAAGTGCAAAAAGTGTTTTTTCCACACTAATACAAGTGCAAAAGTGGTTTACTGCACCTACACAAGTGCGAAAAGTGGTTTTTCAACACTAACACAAGTGCGAAAACTGGTTTTTCAACACTAACACAAGTGCGAAAAGTGGTTTTTCAACACTATCACAAGTGCAAAAAGTGTTTTTTCCACACTAATACAAGTGCAAAAGTGGTTTCCTGCACCAACACAAGTGCGAAAAGTGGTTTTTCAACACTAACACAAGTGCGAAAAGTGGTTTTTCAACACTATCACAAGTGCAAAAAGTGTTTTTTCCAAAATAATACAAGTGCAAATGTGGTTTCCTGCACCAACACAAGTGCGAAAAGTGGTTTTTCAACACTAACATAAGTGCGAAAAGTGGTTTTTCAACACTAACACAAGTGCGAAAAGTGGTTTTTCAACACTAACACAAGTGCGAAAAGTGGTTTTTCAACATTAACACAAGTGCGAAAAGTGTTTTTTCCACACTAATACAAGTGCAAAAGTGGTTTCCTGCACCAACACAAGTGCGAAATGTGGTTTTTCAACACTAACACAAGTGCGAAAAGTGGTTTTTCAACACTAACACAAGTGCGAAAAGTGGTTTTTCAACACTAACACAAGTGCGAAAAGTGGTTTTTCTACACTAATACAAGTGCAAAAGTGGTTTCCTGCACAAACACAAGTGCGAAAAGTGGTTTTTCAACACTAACACAAGTGCGAAAAGTGGTTTTTCAACACTAACACAAGTGCGAAAAGTGGTTTTTCCACACTAATACAAGTTGAAAAGTGGTTTCCTGCACCAACACAAGTGCGAAAAGTGGTTTTTCAACACTAACACAAGTGTGAAAAGTGGTTTTTCAACACTAACACAAGTGCGAAAGGTGGTTTTTCCACACTAATACAAGTGCAAAAGTGGTTTCCTGCACCAACACAAGTGCGAAAAGTGGTTTTTCAACACTAACACAAGTGCGAAAAGTGGTTTTTCAACACTATCACAAGTGCAAAAAGTGGTTTTTCAACACTAACACAAGTGCGAAAAGTGGTTTTTCCACACTAATACAAGTGCAAAAGTGGTTTCCTGCACCAACACAAGTGCGAAAAGTGGTTTTTCCACACGAATACAAGTGCAAAAGTGGTTTCCTGCACCAACACAAGTGCGAAAAGTGGTTTTTCAACACTAACACAAGTGCAAAAAGTGGTTTTTCAACGCTATCACAAGTGCAAAAAGTGTTTTTTCCACACAAAAACAAGTGCAAAAGTGGTTTCCTGCACCAACACAAGTGCGAAAAGTGGTTTTTCAACACTAACACAAGTGCGAAAACTGGTTTTTCAACACTAACACAAGTGCGAAAAGTGGTTTTTCAACACTATCACAAGTGCAAAAAGTGTTTTTTCCACACTAATACAAGTGAAAAAGTGGTTTCCTGCACCAACACAAGTGCGAAAAGTGGTTTTTCAACACTAACACAAGTGCGAAAAGTGGTTTTTCAACACTATCACAAGTGCAAAAAGTGTTTTTTCCACACTAATACAAGTGCAAATGTGGTTTCCTGCACCAACACAAGTGCGAAAAGTGGTTTTTCAACACTAACATAAGTGCGAAAAGTGGTTTTTCAACACTAACACAAGTGCGAAAAGTGGTTTTTCAACACTAACACAAGTGCGAAAAGTGGTTTTTCAACACTAACACAAGTGCGAAAAGTGTTTTTTCCACACTAATACAAGTGCAAAAGTGGTTTCCTGCACCAACACAAGTGCGAAAAGTGGTTTTTCAACACTAACACAAGTGCGAAAAGTGGTTTTTCAACACTAACACAAGTGCGAAAAGTGGTTTTTCAACACTAACACAAGTGCGAAAAGTGGTTTTTCCACAGTAATACAAGTGCAAAAGTGGTTTCCTGCACCAACACAAGTGCGAAAAGTGGTTTTTCAACACTAACACAAGTGCGAAAAGTGGTTTTTCAACACTAACACAAGTGCGAAAAGTGGTTTTTCCACACTAATACAAGTGCAAAAGTGGTTTCCTGCACCAACACAAGTGCGAAAAGTGGTTTTTCAACACTAACACAAGTGTGAAAAGTGGTTTTTCAACACAAACACAAGTGCGAAAAGTGGTTTTTCAACACTAACACAAGTGCGAAAAGTGGTTTTTCAACACTAACACAAGTGCGAAAAGTGGTTTTTCCACACTAATACAAGTGCAAAAGTGGTTTCCTGCACCAACACAAGTGCGAAAAGTGGTTTTTCCACACGAATACAAGTGCAAAAGTGGTTTCCTGCACCAACACAAGTGCGAAAAGTGGTTGTTCAACACTAACACAAGTGCGAAAAGTGGTTTTTCAACGCTATCACAAGTGCAAAAAGTGTTTTTTCCACACTAATACAAGTGCAAAAGTGGTTTCCTGCACCAACACAAGTGCGAAAAGTGGTTTTTCAACACTAACACAAGTGCGAAAACTGGTTTTTCAACACTAACACAAGTGCGAAAAGTGGTTTTTCAACACTAATACAAGTGCAAAAGTGGTTTCCTGCACCAACACAAGTGCGAAAAGTGGTTTTTCAACACTAACACAAGTGCGAAAAGTGTTTTTTCCACACTAATACAAGTGCAAAAGTGGTTTCCTGCACCAACACAAGTGCGAAAAGTGGTTTTTCCACACGAATACAAGTGCAAAAGAGGTTTCCTGCACCAACACAAGTGCGAAAAGTGGTTTTTCAACACTAACACAAGTGCGTAAAGTGGTTTTTCAACGCTATAACAAGTGCAAAAAGTGTTTTTTCCACACTAATACAAGTGCAAAAGTGGTTTCCTGCACCAACACAAGTGCCAAAAGTGGTTTTTACACACTAACACAAGTGCGAAAACTGGTTTTTCAACACTAACACAAGTGCGAAAAGTGGATTTTCAACACTATCACAAGTGCAAAAAGTGTTTTTTCCACACTAATACAAGTGCAAAAGTGGTTTCCTGCACCAACACAAGTGCGAAAAGTGGTTTTTCAACACTAACACAAGTGCGAAAAGTGGTTTTTCAACACTATCACAAGTGCAAAAAGTGTTTTTTCCACACTAATACAAGTGCAAATGTGGTTTCCTGCACCAACACAAGTGCGATAAGTGGTTTTTCTACACCAACACAAGTGTGAAAAGTGGTTTTTCAACACTAACACAAGTGCGAAAAGTGGTTTTTCCACACTAATACAAGTGCAAAAGTGGTTTCCTGCACCAACAAAAGTGCGAAAAGTGGTTTTTCAACACTAACACTAGTGCGAAAAGTGTTTTTTCCACACTAATACAAGTGCAAAAGTGGTTTCCTGCACCAACACAAGTGCGAAAAGTGTTTTTTCCACACGAATACAAGTGCAAAAGTGGTTTCCTGCACCAACACAAGTGCGAAAAGTGGTTTTTCAACACTAACACAAGTGCGAAAAGTGGTTTTTCAACTCTATCACAAGTGCAAAAAGTGTTTTTTCCACACTAATACAAGTGCAAAAGTGGTTTCCTGCACCAACACAAGTGCGAAAAGTGGTTTTTCAACACTAACACAAGTGCGAAAACGGGTTTTTCAACACTAACACAAGTGCGAAAAGTGGTTTTTCAACACTATCACAAGTGCAAAAAGTGTTTTTTCCACACTATTACAAGTGCAAAAGTGGTTTCCTGCACCAACACAAGTGCGAAAAGTGGTTTTTCAACACTAACACAAGTGCGAAAAGTGGTTTTTCAACACTATCACAAGTGCAAAAAGTGTTTTTTCCACACTAATACAAGTGCAAATGTGGTTTCCTGCACCAACACAAGTGCGAAAAGTGGTTTTTCAACACTAACATAAGTGCGAAAAGTGGTTTTTCAACACTAACACAAGTGCGAAAAGTGGTTTTTCAACACTAACACAAGTGCGAAAAGTGGTTTTTCAACACTAACACAAGTGCGAAAAGTGTTTTTTCCACACTAATACAAGTGCAAAAGTGGTTTCCTGCACCAACACAAGTGCGAAATGTGGTTTTTCAACACTAACACAAGTGCGAAAAGTGGTTTTTCAACACTAACACAAGTGCGAAAAGTGGTTTTTCAACACTAACACAAGTGCGAAAAGTGGTTTTTCCACACTAATACAAATGCAAAAGTGGTTTCCTGCACAAACACAAGTGCGAAAAGTGGTTTTTCAACACTAACACAAGTGCGAAAAGTGGTTTTTCAACACTAACACAAGTGCGAAAAGTGGTTTTTCCACACTAATACAAGTTGAAAAGTGGTTTCCTGCACCAACACAAGTGCGAAAAGTGGTTTTTCAACACTAACACAAGTGTGAAAAGTGGTTTTTCAACACCAACACAAGTGCAAAAAGTGTTTTTTCCACACTAATACAAGTGCAAAAGTGGTTTCCTGCACAAACACAAGTGCGATAAGTGGTTTTTCCACACTAACACAAGTGTGAAAAGTGGTTTTTCAACACTAACACAAGTGCGAAAGGTGGTTTTTCCACACTAATACAAGTGCAAAAGTGGTTTCCTGCACCAACACAAGTGCGAAAAGTGGTTTTTCAACACTAACACAAGTGCGAAAAGTGGTTTTTCAACACTATCACAAGTGCAAAAAGTGGTTTTTCAACACTAACACAAGTGCGAAAAGTGGTTTTTCCACACTAATACAAGTGCAAAAGTGGTTTCCTGCACCAACACAAGTGCGAAAAGTGGTTTTTCCACACGAATACAAGTGCAAAAGTGGTTTCCTGCACCAACACAAGTGCGAATAGTGGTTTTTCAACACTAACACATGTGCGAAAAGTGGTTTTTCAACGCTATCACAAGTGCAAAAAGTGTTTTTTCCACACTAATACAAGTGCAAAAGTGGTTTCCTGCACCAACACAAGTGCGAAAAGTGGTTTTTCAACACTAACACAAGTGCGAAAACTGGTTTTTCAACACTAACACAAGTGCGAAAAGTGGTTTTTCAACACTATCACAAGTGCAAAAAGTGTTTTTTCCACACTAATACAAGTGAAAAAGTGGTTTCCTGCACCAACACAAGTGCGAAAAGTGGTTTTTCAACACTAACACAAGTGCGAAAAGTGGTTTTTCAACACTATCACAAGTGCAAAAAGTGTTTTTTCCACACTAATACAAGTGCAAATGTGGTTTCCTGCACCAACACAAGTGCGAAAAGTGGTTTTTCAACACTAACATAAGTGCGAAAAGTGGTTTTTCAACACTAACACAAGTGCAAAAAGTGGTTTTTCAACACTAACACAAGTGCGAAAAGTGGTTTTTCAACACTAACACAAGTGCGAAAAGTGTTTTTTCCACACTAATACAAGTGCAAAAGTGGTTTCCTGCACCAACATAAGTGCGAAAAGTGGTTTTTCAACACTAACACAAGTGCGAAAAGTGGTTTTTCAACACTAACACAAGTGCGAAAAGTGGTTTTTCAACACTAACACAAGTGCGAAAAGTGGTTTTTCCACACTAATACAAGTGCAAAAGTGGTTTCCTGCACCAACACAAGTGCGAAAAGTGGTTTTTCAACACTAACACAAGTGCGAAAAGTGGTTTTTCAACACTAACACAAGTGCGAAAAGTGGTTTTTCCACACTAATACAAGTGCAAAAGTGGTTTCCTGCACCAACACAAGTGCGAAAAGTGGTTTTTCAACACTAACACAAGTGCGAAAAGTGGATTTTCCACACTAATACAAGTGCAAAAGTGGTTTCCTGCACCAACACAAGTGCGAAAAGTGGTTTTTCAACACTAACACAAGTGCGAAAAGTGGTTTTTCAACACTAACACAAGTGCGAAAAGTGGTTTTTCAACACCATCACAAGTGCAAAAAGTGTTTTTTCCACACTAATACAAGTGCAAAAGTGGTTTCCTGCACCAACACAAGTGTGATAAGTGGTTTTTCCACACTAACACAAGTGTGAAAAGTGGTTTTTCCACACTAACACAAGTGCGAAAAGTGGTTTTTCAACACTATCACAAGTGCAAAAAGTGGTTTCCTGCACCAACACAAGTGCGAAAAGTGGTTTTTCAACACTAACACAAGTGCGAAAAGTGGTTTTTCAACACTATCACAAGTGCAAAAAGTGGTTTTTCAACACTAACACAAGTGCGAAAAGTGGTTTTTCCACACTAATACAAGTGCAAAAGTGGTTTCCTGCACCAACACAAATGCGAAAAGTGGTTTTTCAACACTAACACAAGTGCGAAAAGTGGTTTTTCCACACTAATACAAGTGCAAAAGTGGTTTCCTGCACCAACACAAGTGCGAAAAGTGGTTTTTCAACACTAACAAGTGCGAAAAGTGTTTTTTCCACACTAATACAAGTGCAAAAGTGGTTTCCTGCACCAACACAAGTGCGAAAAGTGGTTTTTCCACACTAATACAAGTGCAAAAGTGGTTTCCTGCACCAACACAAGTGCGAAAAGTGGTTTTTCCACACTAATACAAGTGCAAAAGTGGTTTCCTGCACCAACACAAGTGCGAAAAGTGGTTTTTCAACACTAACACAAGTGCGAGAAGTGGTTTTTCAACACTATCACAAGTGTAAAAAGTGGTTTTTCAACACTAACACAAGTGCGAAAAGTGGATTTTCCACACTAATACAAGTGCAAAAGTGGTTTCCTGCACCAACACAAGTGCGAAAAGTGGTTTTTCCACACGAATACAAGTGCAAAAGAGGTTTCCTGCACCAACACAAGTGCGAAAAGTGGTTTTTCAACACTAACACAAGTGCGAAAAGTGGTTTTTCAACGCTATCACAAGTGCAAAAAGTGTTTTTTCCACACTAATACAAGTGCAAAAGTGGTTTCCTGCACCAACACAAGTGCGAAAATTGGTTTTTCAACACTAACACAAGTGCAAAAAGTGGTTTTTCAACACTAACACAAGTGCGAAAAGTGGTTTTTCAACACTAACACAAGTGCGAAAAGTGGTTTTTCAACACTAACACAAGTGCGAAAAGTGTTTTTTCCACACTAATACAAGTGCAAAAGTGGTTTCCTGCACCAACACAAGTGCGAAAAGTGGTTTTTCAACACTAACACAAGTACGAAAACTGGTTTTTCAACACTAACACAAGTACGAAAAGTGGTTTTTCAACACTAACACAAGTACGAAAAGTGGTTTTTCCACACTAATACAAGTGCAAAAGTGGTTTCCTGCACCAACACAAGTGCGAAAAGTGGTTTTTCAACACTAACACAAGTGCGAAAAGTGTTTTTTCCACACTAACACAAGTGCGAAAAGTGGTTTTTCAACACTAACACAAGTGCGAAAAGTGGTTTTTCAACACTATCACAAGTGCAAAAAGTGTTTTTTCCACACTAATACACGTGCAAATGTGGTTTCCTGCACCAACACAAGTGCGAAAAGTGGTTTTTCAACACTAACACAAGTGCGAAAAGTGGTTTTTCAACACTAACACAAGTGCGAAAAGTGGTTTTTCAACACTAACACAAGTGCGAAAAGTGGTTTTTCAACACTAACACAAGTGTGAAAAGTGTTTTTTCCAAACTAATACAAGTGCAAAAGTGGTTTCCTGCACCAACACAAGTGCGAAAAGTGTTTTTTTCACACGAATACAAGTGCAAAAGTGGTTTCCTGCACCAACACAAGTGCGAAAAGTGGTTTTTCAACACTAACACAAGTGCGAAAAGTGGTTTTTCAACACTATCACAAGTGCAAAAAGTGTTTTTTCCACACTAATACAAGTGCAAATGTGGTTTCCTGCACCAACACAAGTGCGATAAGTGGTTTTTCTACACCAACACAAGTGTGAAAAGTGGTTTTTCAACACTAACACAAGTGCGAAAAGTGGTTTTTCCACACTAATACAAGTGCAAAAGTGGTTTCCTGCACCAACAAAAGTGCGAAAAGTGGTTTTTCAACACTAACACCAGTGCGAAAAGTGTTTTTTCCACACTAATACAAGTGCAAAAGTGGTTTCCTGCACCAACACAAGTGCGAAAAGTGGTTTTTCAACACTAACAAGTGCGAAAAGTGTTTTTTCCACACTAATACAAGTGCAAAAGTGGTTTCCTGCACCAACACAAGTGCGAAAAGTGGTTTTTCCACACTAATACAAGTGCAAAAGTGGTTTCCTGCACCAACACAAGTGCGAAAAGTGGTTTTTCCACACTAATACAAGTGCAAAAGTGGTTTCCTGCACCAACACAAGTGCGAAAAGTGGTTTTTCAACACTAACACAAGTGCGAGAAGTGGTTTTTCAACACTATCACAAGTGTAAAAAGTGGTTTTTCAACACTAACACAAGTGCGAAAAGTGGATTTTCCACACTAATACAAGTGCAAAAGTGGTTTCCTGCACCAACACAAGTGCGAAAAGTGGTTTTTCCACACGAATACAAGTGCAAAAGAGGTTTCCTGCACCAACACAAGTGCGAAAAGTGGTTTTTCAACACTAACACAAGTGCGAAAAGTGGTTTTTCAACGCTATCACAAGTGCAAAAAGTGTTTTTTCCACACTAATACAAGTGCAAAAGTGGTTTCCTGCACCAACACAAGTGCGAAAAGTGGTTTTTCAACACTAACACAAGTGCAAAAAGTGGTTTTTCAACACTAACACAAGTGCGAAAAGTGGTTTTTCAACACTAACACAAGTGCGAAAAGTGGTTTTTCAACACTAACACAAGTGCGAAAAGTGTTTTTTCCACACTAATACAAGTGCAAAAGTGGTTTCCTGCACCAACACAAGTGCGAAAAGTGGTTTTTCAACACTAACACAAGTACGAAAACTGGTTTTTCAACACTAACACAAGTACGAAAAGTGGTTTTTCAACACTAACACAAGTACGAAAAGTGG
The DNA here is from genome assembly GCF_964187855.1 of Myxine glutinosa. Lineage (NCBI taxonomy): Eukaryota > Metazoa > Chordata > Myxini > Myxiniformes > Myxinidae > Myxine > Myxine glutinosa. Next base: position 28,528 of record NW_027618869.1, on the reverse strand, counting down.
TTTTTCCACACTAATACAAGTGCAAAAGTGGTTTCCTGCACCAACACAAGTGCGAAAAGTGGTTTTTCAACACTAACACAAGTGCAAAAAGTGTTTTTTCCACACTAACACAAGTGCGAAAAGTGGTTTTTCAACACTAACACAAGTGCGAAAAGTGGTTTTTCAACACTATCACAAGTGCAAAAAGTGTTTTTTCCACACTAATACACGTGCAAATGTGGTTTCCTGCACCAACACAAGTGCGAAAAGTGGTTTTTCAACACTAACACAAGTGCGAAAAGTGGTTTTTCAACACTAACACAAGTGCGAAAAGTGGTTTTTCAACACTAACACAAGTGCGAAAAGTGGTTTTTCAACACTAACACAAGTGCGAAAAGTGGTTTTTCAACACTATCACAAGTGCAAAAAGTGTTTTTTCCACACTAATACACGTGCAAATGTGGTTTCCTGCACCAACACAAGTGCGATAAGTGGTTTTTCTACACCAACACAAGTGCGAAAAGTGGTTTTTCCACACTAATACAAGTGCAAAAGTGGTTTCCTGCACCAACAAAAGTGCGAAAAGTGGTTTTTCAACACTAACACTAGTGCGAAAAGTGTTTTTTCCACACTAATACAAGTGCAAAAGTGGTTTCCTGCACCAACACAAGTGCGAAAAGTGTTTTTTCCACATGAATACAAGTGCAAAAGTGGTTTCCTGCACCAACACAAGTGCGAAAAGTGGTTTTTCAACACTAACACAAGTGCGAAAAGTGGTTTTTCAACTCTATCACAAGTGCAAAAAGTGTTTTTTCCACACTAATACAAGTGCAAAAGTGGTTTCCTGCACCAACACAAGTGCGAAAAGTGGTTTTTCAACACTAACACAAGTGCGAAAAGTGGTTTTTCAACACTATCACAAGTGCAAAAAGTGTTTTTTCCACACTAATACAAGTGCAAATGTGGTTTCCTGCACCAACACAAGTGCGAAAAGTGGTTTTTCAACACTAACATAAGTGCGAAAAGTGGTTTTTCAACACTAACACAAGTGCGAAACGTGGTTTTTCAACACTAACACAAGTGCGAAAAGTGGTTTTTCAACACTAACACAAGTGCGAAAAGTGTTTTTTCCACACTAATACAAGTGCAAAAGTGGTTTCCTGTACCAACACAAGTGCGAAATGTGGTTTTTCAACACTAACACAAGTGCGAAAAGTGGTTTTTCAACACTAACACAAGTGCGAAAAGTGGTTTTCCAACACTAACACAAGTGCGAAAAGTGGTTTTTCCACACTAATACAAGTGCAAAAGTGGTTTCCTGCACAAACACAAGTGCGATAAGTGGTTTTTCCACACTAACACAAGTGTGAAAAGTGGTTTTTCAACACTAACACAAGTGCGAAAGGTGGTTTTTCCACACTAATACAAGTGCAAAAGTGGTTTCCTGCACCAACACAAGTGCGAAAAGTGGTTTTTCAACACTAACACAAGTGCGAAAAGTGGTTTTTCAACACTATCACAAGTGCAAAAAGTGGTTTTTCAACACTAACACAAGTGCGAAAAGTGGTTTTTCCACACTAATACAAGTGCAAAAGTGGTTTCCTGCACCAACACAAGTGCGAAAAGTGGTTTTTCCACACGAATACAAGTGCAAAAGTGGTTTCCTGCACCAACACAAGTGCGAAAAGTGGTTTTTCAACACTAACACAAGTGCGAAAACTGGTTTTTCAACACTAACACAAGTGCGAAAAGTGGTTTTTCAACACTATCACAAGTGCAAAAAGTGTTTTTTCCACACTAATACAAGTGAAAAAGTGGTTTCCTGCACCAACACAAGTGCGAAAAGTGGTTTTTCAACACTAACACAAGTGCGAAAAGTGGTTTTTCAACACTATCACAAGTGCAAAAAGTGTTTTTTCCACACTAATACAAGTGCAAATGTGGTTTCCTGCACCAACACAAGTGCGAAAAGTGGTTTTTCAACACTAACATAAGTGCGAAAAGTGGTTTTTCAACACTAACACAAGTGCGAAAAGTGGTTTTTCCACACTAATACAAGTGCAAAAGTGGTTTCCTGCACCAACACAAGTGCGAAAAGTGGTTTTTCAACACTAACAAGTGCGAAAAGTGTTTTTTCCACACTAATACAAGTGCAAAAGTGGTTTCCTGCACCAACACAAGTGCGAAAAGTGGTTTTTCCACACTAATACAAGTGCAAAAGTGGTTTCCTGCACCAACACAAGTGCGAAAAGTGGTTTTTCCACACTAATACAAGTGCAAAAGTGGTTTCCTGCACCAACACAAGTGCGAAAAGTGGTTTTTCAACACTAACACAAGTGCGAGAAGTGGTTTTTCAACACTATCACAAGTGTAAAAAGTGGTTTTTCAACACTAACACAAGTGCGAAAAGTGGATTTTCCACACTAATACAAGTGCAAAAGTGGTTTCCTGCACCAACACAAGTGCGAAAAGTGGTTTTTCCACACGAATACAAGTGCAAAAGAGGTTTCCTGCACCAACACAAGTGCGAAAAGTGGTTTTTCAACACTAACACAAGTGCGAAAAGTGGTTTTTCAACGCTATCACAAGTGCAAAAAGTGTTTTTTCCACACTAATACAAGTGCAAAAGTGGTTTCCAGCACCAACACAAGTGCGAAAAGTGGTTTTTCAACACTAATACAAGTGCAAAAAGTGGTTTTTCAACACTAACACAAGTGCGAAAAGTGGTTTTTCAACACTAACACAAGTGCGAAAAGTGGTTTTTCAACACTAACACAAGTGCGAAAAGTGTTTTTTCCACACTAATACAAGTGCAAAAGTGGTTTCCTGCACCAACACAAGTGCGAAAAGTGGTTTTTCAACACTAACACAAGTACGAAAACTGGTTTTTCAACACTAACACAAGTACGAAAAGTGGTTTTTCAACACTAACACAAGTACGAAAAGTGGTTTTTCCACACTAATACAAGTGCAAAAGTGGTTTCCTGCACCAACACAAGTGCGAAAAGTGGTTTTTCAACACTAACACAAGTGCGAAAAGTGTTTTTTCCACACTAACACAAGTGCGAAAAGTGGTTTTTCAACACTAACACAAGTGCGAAAAGTGGTTTTTCAACACTATCACAAGTGCAAAAAGTGTTTTTTCCACACTAATACACGTGCAAATGTGGTTTCCTGCACCAACACAAGTGCGAAAAGTGGTTTTTCAACACTAACACAAGTGCGAAAAGTGGTTTTTCAACACTAACACAAGTGCGAAAAGTGGTTTTTCAACACTAACACAAGTGCGAAAAGTGGTTTTTCAACACTAACACAAGTGTGAAAAGTGTTTTTTCCACACTAATACAAGTGCAAAAGTGGTTTCCTGCACCAACACAAGTGCGAAAAGTGTTTTTTCCACACGAATACAAGTGCAAAAGTGGTTTCCTGCACCAACACAAGTGCGAAAAGTGGTTTTTCAACACTAACACAAGTGCGAAAAGTGGTTTTTCAACACTATCACAAGTGCAAAAAGTGTTTTTTCCACACTAATACAAGTGCAAATGTGGTTTCCTGCACCAACACAAGTGCGATAAGTGGTTTTTCTACACCAACACAAGTGCGAAAAGTGGTTTTTCCACACTAATACAAGTGCAAAAGTGGTTTCCTGCACCAACACAAGTGCGAAAAGTGGTTTTTCAACACTAACACAAGTGCGAGAAGTGGTTTTTCAACACTATCACAAGTGTAAAAAGTCGTTTTTCAACACTAACACAAGTGCGAAAAGTGGATTTTCCACACTAATACAAGTGCAAAAGTGGTTTCCTGCACCAACACAAGTGCGAAAAGTGGTTTTTCCACACGAATACAAGAGCAAAAGAGGTTTCCTGCACCAACACAAGTGCGAAAAGTGGTTTTTCAACACTAACACAAGTGCGAAAAGTGGTTTTTCAACGCTATCACAAGTGCAAAAAGTGTTTTTTCCACACTAATACAAGTGCAAAAGTGGTTTCCTGCACCAACACAAGTGCGAAAAGTGGTTTTTCAACACTAAACAAGTGCAAAAAGTGGTTTTTCAACACTAACACAAGTGCGAAAAGTGTTTTTCAACACTAACACAAGTGCGAAAAGTGGTTTTTCAACACTAACACAAGTGCGAAAAGTGTTTTTTCCACACTAATACAAGTGCAAAAGTGGTTTCCTGCACCAACACAAGTGCGAAAAGTGGTTTTTCAACACTACACAAGTACGAAAACTGGTTTTTCAACACTAACACAAGTACGAAAAGTGGTTTTTTCAACACTAACACAAGTACGAAAAGTGGTTTTTCCACACAAATACAAGTGCAAAAGTGGTTTCCTGCACCAACACAAGTGCGAAAAGTGGTTTTTCAACACTAACACAAGTGCGAAAAGTGTTTTTTCCACACTAACACAAGTGCGAAAAGTGGTTTTTCAACACTAACACAAGTGCGAAAAGTGGTTTTTCAACACTATCACAAGTGCAAAAAGTGTTTTTTCCACACTAATACACGTGCAAATGTGGTTTCCTGCACCAACACAAGTGCGAAAAGTGGTTTTTTCAACACTAACACAAGTGCGAAAGTGGTTTTTCAACACTAACACAAGTGCGAAAAGTGGTTTTTCAACACTAACACAAGTGCGAAAAGTGGTTTTTCAACACTAACACAAGTGTGAAAAGTGTTTTTTCCACACTAATACAAGTGCAAAAGTGGTTTCCTGCACCAACACAAGTGCGAAAAGTGTTTTTCCACACGAATACAAGTGCAAAAGTGGTTTCCTGCACCAACACAAGTGCGAAAAGTGGTTTTTCAACACTAACACAAGTGCGAAAAGTGGTTTTTCAACACTATCACAAGTGCAAAAAGTGTTTTTTCCACACTAATACAAGTGCAAATGTGGTTTCCTGCACCAACACAAGTGCGATAAGTGGTTTTTCTACACCAACACAAGTGTGAAAAGTGGTTTTTCAACACTAACACAAGTGCGAAAAGTGGTTTTTCCACACTAATACAAGTGCAAAAGTGGTTTCCTGCACCAACAAAAGTGCGAAAGTGGTTTTTCAACACTAACACTAGTGCGAAAAGTGTTTTTTCCACACTAATACAAGTGCAAAAGTGGTTTCCTGCACCAACACAAGTGCGAAAAGTGTTTTTTCCACACGAATACAAGTGCAAAAGTGGTTTCCTGCACCAACACAAGTGCGAAAAGTGGTTTTTCAACACTAACACAAGTGCGAAAAGTGGTTTTTCAACTCTATCACAAGTGCAAAAAGTATTTTTTCCACACTAATACAAGTGCAAAAGTGGTTTCCTGCACCAACACAAGTGCGAAAAGTGGTTTTTCAACACTAACACAAGTGCGAAAACTGGTTTTTCAACACTATCACAAGTGCAAAAGGTGTTTTTTTCCACACTATTACAAGTGCAAAAGTGGTTTCCTGCACCAACACAAGTGCGAAAAGTGGTTTTTCAACACTAACACAAGTGCGAAAAGTGGTTTTTCAACACTATCACAAGTGCAAAAAGTGTTTTTTCCACACTAATACAAGTGCAAATGTGGTTTCCTGCACCAACACAAGTGCGAAAAGTGGTTTTTCAACACTAACATAAGTGCGAAAAGTGTTTTTCAACACTAACACAAGTGCGAAAAGTGGTTTTTTCAACACTAACACAAGTGCGAAAAGTGGTTTTTCAACACTAACACAAGTGCGAAAAGTGTTTTTTCACACTAATACAAGTGCAAAAGTGGTTTCCTGCACCAACACAAGTGCGAAATGTGGTTTTTCAACACTAACACAAGTGCGAAAAGTGGTTTTTCAACACTAACACAAGTGCGAAAAGTGGTTTTCCAACACTAACACAAGTGCGAAAAGTGGTTTTTCCACACTAATACAAGTGCAAAAGTGGTTTCCTGCACAAACACAAGTGCGAAAAGTGGTTTTTCAACACTAACACAAGTGCGAAAAGTGGTTTTTCAACACTAACACAAGTGCGAAAAGTGGTTTTTCCACACTAATACAAGTTGAAAAGTGGTTTCCTGCACCAACACAAGTGCGAAAAGTGGTTTTTCAACACTAATACCAAGTGTGAAAAGTGGTTTTTCAACACCAACACAAGTGCAAAAAGTGTTTTTTCCACACTAATACAAGTGCAAAAGTGGTTTCCTGCACAAACACAAGTGCGATAAGTGGTTTTCCACACTAACACAAGTGTGAAAAGTGGTTTTTCAACACTAACACAAGTGCGAAAGGTGGTTTTTCCACACTAATACAAGTGCAAAAGTGGTTTCCTGCACCAACACAAGTGCGAAAAGTGGTTTTTCAACACTAACACAGTGCGAAAAGTGGTTTTTCAACACTATCACAAGTGCAAAAAGTGGTTTTTCAACACTAACACAAGTGCGAAAAGTGTTTTTCCACACTAATACAAGTGCAAAAGTGGTTTCCTGCACCAACACAAGTGCGAAAAGTGGTTTTTCCACACGAATACAAGTGCAAAAGTGGTTTCCTGCACCAACACAAGTGCGAAAGTGGTTTTTCAACACTAACACAAGTGCGAAAAGTGGTTTTTCAACGCTATCACAAGTGCAAAAAGTGTTTTTTTCCACACTAATACAAGTGCAAAGTGGTTTCCTGCACCAACACAAGTGCGAAAAGTGGTTTTTCAACACTAACACAAGTGCGAAAACTGGTTTTTCACACTAACACAAGTGCGAAAGTGGTTTTTCAACACTATCACAAGTGCAAAAAGTGTTTTTTTCCACACTAATACAAGTGAAAAAGTGGTTTCCTGCACCAACACAAGTGCGAAAAGTGGTTTTTCAACACTAACACAAGTGCGAAAAGTGGTTTTTCAACACTATCACAAGTGCAAAAAGTGTTTTTTCCACACTAATACAAGTGCAAATGTGGTTTCCTGCACCAACACAAGTGCGAAAAGTGGTTTTTCAACACTAACATAAGTGCGAAAAGTGGTTTTTCAACACTAACACAAGTGCGAAAAGTGGTTTTTCAACACTAACACAAGTGCGAAAAGTGGTTTTTCAACACTAACACAAGTGCGAAAAGTGTTTTTTCCACACTAATACAAGTGCAAAAGTGGTTTCCTGCACCAACACAAGTGCGAAAAGTGGTTTTTCAACACTAACACAAGTGCGAAAAGTGGTTTTTCAACACTAACACAAGTGCGAAAAGTGGTTTTTCAACACTAACACAAGTGCGAAAAGTGGTTTTTCCACACTAATACAAGTGCAAAAGTGGTTTCCTGCACCAACACAAGTGCGAAAAGTGGTTTTTCAACACTAACACAAGTGCGAAAAGTGGTTTTTCAACACTAACACAAGTGCGGAAAGTGTTTTTCCACACTAATACAAGTGCAAAAGTGGTTTCCTGCACCAACACAAGTGCGAAAAGTGGTTTTTCAACACTAACACAAGTGCGAAAAGTGGATTTTCCACACTAATACAAGTGCAAAAGTGGTTTCCTGCACCAACACAAGTGCGAAAAGTGGTTTTTCAACACTAACACAAGTGCGAAAAGTGGTTTTTCAACACTAACACAAGTGCGAAAAGTGGTTTTTCAACACCATCAACAAGTGCAAAAAGTGTTTTTTCCACACTAATACAAGTGCAAAAGTGGTTTCCTGCACCAACACAAGTGTGATAAGTGGTTTTTCCACACTAACACAAGTGTGAAAAGTGGTTTTTCCACACTAACACAAGTGCGAAAAGTGGTTTTTCCACACTAATACAAGTGCAAAAGTGGTTTCCTGCACCAACACAAGTGCGAAAAGTGGTTTTTCAACACTAACACAAGTGCGAAAAGTGGTTTTTCAACACTATCACAAGTGCAAAAGTGGTTTTTCAACACTAACACAAGTGCGAAAAGTGGTTTTTCCACACTAATACAAGTGCAAAAGTGGTTTCCTGCACCAACACAAATGCGAAAAGTGGTTTTTCAACACTAACACAAGTGCGAAAAGTGGTTTTTCCACACTAATACAAGTGCAAAAGTGGTTTCCTGCACCAACACAAGTGCGAAAAGTGGTTTTTCAACACTAACAAGTGCGAAAAGTGTTTGTTCCCACACTAATACAAGTGCAAAAGTGGTTTCCTGCACCAACACAAGTGCGAAAAGTGGTTTTTCCACACTAATACAAGTGCAAAAGTGGTTTCCTGCACCAACACAAGTGCGAAAAGTGGTTTTTCCACACTAATACAAGTGCAAAAGTGGTTTCCTGCACCAACACAAGTGCGAAAAGTGGTTTTTCAACACTAACACAAGTGCGAAAAGTGGTTTTTCAACACTAACACAAGTGCGAAAAGTGGTTTTTCAACACTAACACAAGTGCGAAAAGTGGTTTTTCAACACCATCACAAGTGCAAAAAGTGTTTTTTCCACACTAATACAAGTGCAAAAGTGGTTTCCTGCACCAACACAAGTGTGATAAGTGGTTTTTCCACACTAACACAAGTGTGAAAAGTGGTTTTTCCACACTAACACAAGTGCGAAAAGTGGTTTTTCCACACTAATACAAGTGCAAAAGTGGTTTCCTGCACCAACACAAGTGCGAAAAGTGGTTTTTCAACACTAACACAAGTCGAAAAGTGGTTTTTCAACACTATCACAAGTGCAAAAAGTGGTTTTTCAACACTAACACAAGTGCGAAAGTGGTTTTTCCACACTAATACAAGTGCAAAAGTGGTTTCCTGCACCAACACAAATGCGAAAAGTGGTTTTTCAACACTAACACAAGTGCGAAAAGTGGTTTTTCCACACTAATACAAGTGCAAAAGTGGTTTCCTGCACCAACACAAGTGCGAAAAGTGGTTTTTCAACACTAACAAGTGCGAAAAGTGTTTGTTCCACACTAATACAAGTGCAAAAGTGGTTTCCTGCACCAACACAAGTGCGAAAAGTGGTTTTAAAACCAAAAAGGTTTTGATACTCCTGTCGGAATTTTTCTGATAAATAAATATGAGTTATTGTCTCAAATGTAAAAAGAAAACTAAATCTAAAAAATATCTCTTATGTTAAAGCTAAAAATAATAGAGTTTATCAAAAAGGAATATGTCAAGTATGTGGCTCTAAAAGTGCCAATTCATCTCTCCTAAAAGAGGAGGAGACATACAAAAGTTTCTGTCAGGAAGTAAATTTACAACAACTGGAATTCCAGGGGAATTACACCTTCCAGGGTATTCTTTCTGGTGGTTTTTCCACACGAATACAAGTGCAAAAGAGGTTTCCTGCACCAACACAAGTGCGAAAAGTGGTTTTTCAACACTAACACAAGTGCGAAAAGTGGTTTTTCAACGCTATCACAAGTGCAAAAAGTGTTTTTTCCACACTAATACAAGTGCAAAAGTGGTTTCCTGCACCAACACAAGTGCGAAAAGTGGTTTTTCAACACTAACACAAGTGCAAAAAGTGGTTTTTCAACACTAACACAAGTGCGAAAAGTGGTTTTTCAACACTAACACAAGTGCGAAAAGTGGTTTTTCAACACTATCACAAGTGCAAAAAGTGTTTTTTCCACACTAATACACGTGCAAATGTGGTTTCCTGCACCAACACAAGTGCGAAAAGTGGTTTTTCAACACTAACACAAGTGCGAAAAGTGGTTTTTCAACACTAACACAAGTGCGAAAAGTGGTTTTTCAACACTAACACAAGTGCGAAAAGTGGTTTTTCAACACTAACACAAGTGTGAAAAGTGTTTTTTCCACACTAATACAAGTGCAAAAGTGGTTTCCTGCACCAACACAAGTGCGAAAAGTGTTTTTTCCACACGAATACAAGTGCAAAAGTGGTTTCCTGCACCAACACAAGTGCGAAAAGTGGTTTTTCAACACTAACACAAGTGCGAAAAGTGGTTTTTCAACTCTATCACAAGTGCAAAAAGTGTTTTTTCCACACTAATACAAGTGCAAAAGTGGTTTCCTGCACCAACACAAGTGCGAAAAGTGGTTTTTCAACACTAACACAAGTGCGAAAACTGGTTTTTCAACACTAACACAAGTGCGAAAAGTGGTTTTTCAACACTATCACAAGTGCAAAAAGTGTTTTTTCCACACTATTACAAGTGCAAAAGTGGTTTCCTGCACCAACACAAGTGCGAAAAGTGGTTTTTCAACACTAACACAAGTGCGAAAAGTGGTTTTTCAACACTATCACAAGTGCAAAAAGTGTTTTTTCCACACTAATACAAGTGCAAATGTGGTTTCCTGCGCCAACACAAGTGCGAAAAGTGGTTTTTCAACACTAACATAAGTGCGAAAAGTGGTTTTTCAACACTAACACAAGTGCGAAAAGTGGTTTTTCAACACTAACACAAGTGCGAAAAGTGGTTTTTCAACACTAACACAAGTGCGAAAAGTGTTTTTTCCACACTAATACAAGTGCAAAAGTGGTTTCCTGCACCAACACAAGTGCGAAATGTGGTTTTTCAACACTAACACAAGTGCGAAAAGTGGTTTTTCAACACTAACACAAGTGCGAAAAGTGGTTTTTCAACACTAACATAAGTGCGAAAAGTGGTTTTTCCACACTAATACAAGTGCAAAAGTGGTTTCCTGCACAAACACAAGTGCGAAAAGTGGTTTTTCAACACTAACACAAGTGCGAAAAGTGGTTTTTCAACACTAACACAAGTGCGAAAAGTGGTTTTTCCACACTAATACAAGTTGAAAAGTGGTTTCCTGCACCAACACAAGTGCGAAAAGTGGTTTTTCAACACTAACACAAGTGTGAAAAGTGGTTTTTCAACACCAACACAAGTGCAAAAAGTGTTTTTTCCACACTAATACAAGTGCAAAAGTGGTTTCCTGCACCAACACAAGTGCGAAAAGTGGTTTTTCAACACTAACACAAGTGCGAGAAGTGGTTTTTCAACACTATCACAAGTGTAAAAAGTGGTTTTTCAACACTAACACAAGTGCGAAAAGTGGATTTTCCACACTAATACAAGTGCAAAAGTGGTTTCCTGCACCAACACAAGTGCGAAAAGTGGTTTTTCCACACGAATACAAGTGCAAAAGAGGTTTCCTGCACCAACACAAGTGCGAAAAGTGGTTTTTCAACACTAACACAAGTGCGAAAAGTGGTTTTTCAACGCTATCACAAGTGCAAAAAGTGTTTTTTCCACACTAATACAAGTGCAAAAGTGGTTTCCTGCACCAACACAAGTGCGAAAAGTGGTTTTTCAACACTAACACAAGTGCAAAAAGTGGTTTTTCAACACTAACACAAGTGCGAAAAGTGGTTTTTCAACACTAACACAAGTGCGAAAAGTGGTTTTTCAACACTAACACAAGTGCGAAAAGTGTTTTTTCCACACTAATACAAGTGCAAAAGTGGTTTCCTGCACCAACACAAGTGCGAAAAGTGGTTTTTCAACACTAACACAAGTACGAAAACTGGTTTTTCAACACTAACACAAGTACGAAAAGTGGTTTTTCAACACTAACACAAGTACGAAAAGTGGTTTTTCCACACTAATACAAGTGCAAAAGTGGTTTCCTGCACCAACACAAGTGCGAAAAGTGGTTTTTCAACACTAACACAAGTGCGAAAAGTGTTTTTTCCACACTAACACAAGTGCGAAAAGTGGTTTTTCAACACTAACACAAGTGCGAAAAGTGGTTTTTCAACACTATCACAAGTGCAAAAAGTGTTTTTTCCACACTAATACACGTGCAAATGTGGTTTCCTGCACCAACACAAGTGCGAAAAGTGGTTTTTCAACACTAACACAAGTGCGAAAAGTGGTTTTTCAACACTAACACAAGTGCGAAAAGTGGTTTTTCAACACTAACACAAGTGCGAAAAGTGGTTTTTCAACACTAACACAAGTGTGAAAAGTGTTTTTTCCACACTAATACAAGTGCAAAAGTGGTTTCCTGCACCAACACAAGTGCGAAAAGTGTTTTTTCCACACGAATACAAGTGCAAAAGTGGTTTCCTGCACCAACACAAGTGCGAAAAGTGGTTTTTCAACACTAACACAAGTGCGAAAAGTGGTTTTTCAACTCTATCACAAGTGCAAAAAGTGTTTTTTCCACACTAATACAAGTGCAAAAGTGGTTTCCTGCACCAACACAAGTGCGAAAAGTGGTTTTTCAACACTAACACAAGTGCGAAAACTGGTTTTTCAACACTAACACAAGTGCGAAAAGTGGTTTTTCAACACTATCACAAGTGCAAAAAGTGTTTTTTCCACACTATTACAAGTGCAAAAGTGGTTTCCTGCACCAACACAAGTGCGAAAAGTGGTTTTTCAACACTAACACAAGTGTGAAAAGTGGTTTTTCAACACTATCACAAGTGCAAAAAGTGTTTTTTCCACACTAATACAAGTGCAAATGTGGTTTCCTGCACCAACACAAGTGCGAAAAGTGGTTTTTCAACACTAACATAAGTGCGAAAAGTGGTTTTTCAACACTAACACAAGTGCGAAAAGTGGTTTTTCAACACTAACACAAGTGCGAAAAGTGGTTTTTCAACACTAACACAAGTGCGAAAAGTGTTTTTTCCACACTAATACAAGTGCAAAAGTGGTTTCCTGCACCAACACAAGTGCGAATTGTGGTTTTTCAACACTAACACAAGTGCGAAAAGTGGTTTTTCAACACTAACACAAGTGCGAAAAGTGGTTTTTCAACACTAACATAAGTGCGAAAAGTGGTTTTTCCACACTAATACAAGTGCAAAAGTGGTTTCCTGCACAAACACAAGTGCGAAAAGTGGTTTTTCAACACTAACACAAGTGCGAAAAGTGGTTTTTCAACACTAACACAAGTGCGAAAAGTGGTTTTTCCACACTAATACAAGTTGAAAAGTGGTTTCCTGCACCAACACAAGTGCGAAAAGTGGTTTTTCAACACTAACACAAGTGCGAAAAGTGGTTTTTCAACACTAACACAAGTGCGAAAAGTGGTTTTTCAACACTAACACAAGTGCGAAAAGTGGTTTTTCAACACCATCACAAGTGCAAAAAGTGTTTTTTCCACACTAATACAAGTGCAAAAGTGGTTTCCTGCACCAACACAAGTGTGATAAGTGGTTTTTCCACACTAACACAAGTGTGAAAAGTGGTTTTTCCACACTAACACAAGTGCGAAAAGTGGTTTTTCCACACTAATACAAGTGCAAAAGTGGTTTCCTGCACCAACACAAGTGCGAAAAGTGGTTTTTCAACACTAACACAAGTGCGAAAAGTGGTTTTTCAACACTATCACAAGTGCAAAAAGTGGTTTTTCAACACTAACACAAGTGCGAAAAGTGGTTTTTCCACACTAATACAAGTGCAAAAGTGGTTTCCTGCACCAACACAAATGCGAAAAGTGGTTTTTCAACACTAACACAAGTGCGAAAAGTGGTTTTTCCACACTAATACAAGTGCAAAAGTGGTTTCCTGCACCAACACAAGTGCGAAAAGTGGTTTTTCAACACTAACAAGTGCGAAAAGTGTTTGTTCCACACTAATACAAGTGCAAAAGTGGTTTCCTGCACCAACACAAGTGCGAAAAGTGGTTTTTCCACACTAATACAAGTGCAAAAGTGGTTTCCTGCACCAACACAAGTGCGAAAAGTGGTTTTTCCACACTAATACAAGTGCAAAAGTGGTTTCCTGCACCAACACAAGTGCGAAAAGTGGTTTTTCAACACTAACACAAGTGCGAGAAGTGGTTTTTCAACACTATCACAAGTGTAAAAAGTGGTTTTTCAACACTAACACAAGTGCGAAAAGTGTATTTTCCACACTAATACAAGTGCAAAAGTGGTTTCCTGCACCAACACAAGTGCGAAAAGTGGTTTTTCCACACGAATACAAGTGCAAAAGAGGTTTCCTGCACCAACACAAGTGCGAAAAGTGGTTTTTCAACACTAACACAAGTGCGAAAAGTGGTTTTTCAACGCTATCACAAGTGCAAAAAGTGTTTTTTCCACACTAATACAAGTGCAAAAGTGGTTTCCTGCACCAACACAAGTGCGAAAAGTGGTTTTTCAACACTAACACAAGTGCAAAAAGTGGTTTTTCAACACTAACACAAGTGCGAAAAGTGGTTTTTCAACACTAACACAAGTGCGAAAAGTGGTTTTTCAACACTAACACAAGTGCGAAAAGTGTTTTTTCCACACTAATACAAGTGCAAAAGTGGTTTCCTGCACCAACACAAGTGCAAAAAGTGGTTTTTCAACACTAACACAAGTACGAAAACTGGTTTTTCAACACTAACACAAGTACGAAAAGTGGTTTTTCAACACTAACACAAGTACGAAAAGTGGTTTTTCCACACTAATACAAGTGCAAAAGTGGTTTCCTGCACCAACACAAGTGCGAAAAGTGGTTTTTCAACACTAACACAAGTGCGAAAAGTGTTTTTTCCACACTAACACAAGTGCGAAAAGTGGTTTTTCAACACTAACACAAGTGCGAAAAGTGGTTTTTCAACACTATCACAAGTGCAAAAAGTGTTTTTTCCACACTAATACACGTGCAAATGTGGTTTCCTGCACCAACACAAGTGCGAAAAGTGGTTTTTCAACACTAACACAAGTGCGAAAAGTGGTTTTTCAACACTAACACAAGTGCGAAAAGTGGTTTTTCAACACTAACACAAGTGCGAAAAGTGGTTTTTCAACACTAACACAAGTGTGAAAAGTGTTTTTTCCACACTAATACAAGTGCAAAAGTGGTTTCCTGCACCAACACAAGTGCGAAAAGTGTTTTTTCCACACGAATACAAGTGCAAAAGTGGTTTCCTGCACCAACACAAGTGCGAAAAGTGGTTTTTCAACACTAACACAAGTGCGAAAAGTGGTTTTTCAACTCTATCACAAGTGCAAAAAGTGTTTTTTCCACACTAATACAAGTGCAAAAGTGGTTTCCTGCACCAACACAAGTGCGAAAAGTGGTTTTTCAACACTAACACAAGTGCGAAAACTGGTTTTTCAACACTAACACAAGTGCGAAAAGTGGTTTTTCAACACTATCACAAGTGCAAAAAGTGTTTTTTCCACACTATTACAAGTGCAAAAGTGGTTTCCTGCACCAACACAAGTGCGAAAAGTGGTTTTTCAACACTAACACAAGTGCGAAAAGTGGTTTTTCAACACTATCACAAGTGCAAAAAGTGTTTTTTCCACACTAATACAAGTGCAAATGTGGTTTCCTGCGCCAACACAAGTGCGAAAAGTGGTTTTTCAACACTAACATAAGTGCGAAAAGTGGTTTTTCAACACTAACACAAGTGCGAAAAGTGGTTTTTCAACACTAACACAAGTGCGAAAAGTGGTTTTTCAACACTAACACAAGTGCGAAAAGTGTTTTTTCCACACTAATACAAGTGCAAAAGTGGTTTCCTGCACCAACACAAGTGCGAAATGTGGTTTTTCAACACTAACACAAGTGCGAAAAGTGGTTTTTCAACACTAACACAAGTGCGAAAAGTGGTTTTTCAACACTAACATAAGTGCGAAAAGTGGTTTTTCCACACTAATACAAGTGCAAAAGTGGTTTCCTGCACAAACACAAGTGCGAAAAGTGGTTTTTCAACACTAACACAAGTGCGAAAAGTGGTTTTTCAACACTAACACAAGTGCGAAAAGTGGTTTTCCACACTAATACAAGTTGAAAAGTGGTTTCCTGCACCAACACAAGTGCGAAAAGTGGTTTTTCAACACTAACACAAGTGTGAAAAGTGGTTTTTCAACACCAACACAAGTGCAAAAAGTGTTTTTTCCACACTAATACAAGTGCAAAAGTGGTTTCCTGCACCAACACAAGTGCGAAAAGTGGTTTTTCAACACTAACACAAGTGCGAGAAGTGGTTTTTCAACACTATCACAAGTGTAAAAAGTGGTTTTTCAACACTAACACAAGTGCGAAAAGTGGATTTTCCACACTAATACAAGTGCAAAAGTGGTTTCCTGCACCAACACAAGTGCGAAAAGTGGTTTTTCCACACGAATACAAGTGCAAAAGAGGTTTCCTGCACCAACACAAGTGCGAAAAGTGGTTTTTCAACACTAACACAAGTGCGAAAAGTGGTTTTTCAACGCTATCACAAGTG
Organism: Myxine glutinosa; assembly: GCF_964187855.1. Taxonomy (NCBI): domain Eukaryota; kingdom Metazoa; phylum Chordata; class Myxini; order Myxiniformes; family Myxinidae; genus Myxine; species Myxine glutinosa. Next base: position 12,476 of record NW_027618869.1, on the reverse strand, counting down.
CAAAAAGTGTTTTTTCCACACTAATACAAGTGCAAAAGTGGTTTCCTGCACCAACACAAGTGCGAAAAGTGGTTTTTCAACACTAACACAAGTGCAAAAAGTGGTTTTTCAACACTAACACAAGTGCGAAAAGTGGTTTTTCAACACTAACACAAGTGCGAAAAGTGGTTTTTCAACACTAACACAAGTGCGAAAAGTGTTTTTTCCACACTAATACAAGTGCAAAAGTGGTTTCCTGCACCAACACAAGTGCGAAAAGTGGTTTTTCAACACTAACACAAGTACGAAAACTGGTTTTTCAACACTAACACAAGTACGAAAAGTGGTTTTTCAACACTAACACAAGTACGAAAAGTGGTTTTTCCACACTAATACAAGTGCAAAAGTGGTTTCCTGCACCAACACAAGTGCGAAAAGTGGTTTTTCAACACTAACACAAGTGCGAAAAGTGTTTTTTCCACACTAACACAAGTGCGAAAAGTGGTTTTTCAACACTAACACAAGTGCGAAAAGTGGTTTTTCAACACTATCACAAGTGCAAAAAGTGTTTTTTCCACACTAATACACGTGCAAATGTGGTTTCCTGCACCAACACAAGTGCGAAAAGTGGTTTTTCAACACTAACACAAGTGCGAAAAGTGGTTTTTCAACACTAACACAAGTGCGAAAAGTGGTTTTTCAACACTAACACAAGTGCGAAAAGTGGTTTTTCAACACTAACACAAGTGTGAAAAGTGTTTTTTCCACACTAATACAAGTGCAAAAGTGGTTTCCTGCACCAACACAAGTGCGAAAAGTGTTTTTTCCACACGAATACAAGTGCAAAAGTGGTTTCCTGCACCAACACAAGTGCGAAAAGTGGTTTTTCAACACTAACACAAGTGCGAAAAGTGGTTTTTCAACTCTATCACAAGTGCAAAAAGTGTTTTTTCCACACTAATACAAGTGCAAAAGTGGTTTCCTGCACCAACACAAGTGCGAAAAGTGGTTTTTCAACACTAACACAAGTGCGAAAACTGGTTTTTCAACACTAACACAAGTGCGAAAAGTGGTTTTTCAACACTATCACAAGTGCAAAAAGTGTTTTTTCCACACTATTACAAGTGCAAAAGTGGTTTCCTGCACCAACACAAGTGCGAAAAGTGGTTTTTCAACACTAACACAAGTGTGAAAAGTGGTTTTTCAACACTATCACAAGTGCAAAAAGTGTTTTTTCCACACTAATACAAGTGCAAATGTGGTTTCCTGCACCAACACAAGTGCGAAAAGTGGTTTTTCAACACTAACATAAGTGCGAAAAGTGGTTTTTCAACACTAACACAAGTGCGAAAAGTGGTTTTTCAACACTAACACAAGTGCGAAAAGTGGTTTTTCAACACTAACACAAGTGCGAAAAGTGTTTTTTCCACACTAATACAAGTGCAAAAGTGGTTTCCTGCACCAACACAAGTGCGAATTGTGGTTTTTCAACACTAACACAAGTGCGAAAAGTGGTTTTTCAACACTAACACAAGTGCGAAAAGTGGTTTTTCAACACTAACATAAGTGCGAAAAGTGGTTTTTCCACACTAATACAAGTGCAAAAGTGGTTTCCTGCACAAACACAAGTGCGAAAAGTGGTTTTTCAACACTAACACAAGTGCGAAAAGTGGTTTTTCAACACTAACACAAGTGCGAAAAGTGGTTTTTCCACACTAATACAAGTTGAAAAGTGGTTTCCTGCACCAACACAAGTGCGAAAAGTGGTTTTTCAACACTAACACAAGTGTGAAAAGTGGTTTTTCAACACCAACACAAGTGCAAAAAGTGTTTTTTCCACACTAATACAAGTGCAAAAGTGGTTTCCTGCACAAACACAAGTGCGATAAGTGGTTTTTCCACACTAACACAAGTGTGAAAAGTGGTTTTTCAACACTAACACAAGTGCGAAAGGTGGTTTTTCCACACTAATACAAGTGCAAAAGTGGTTTCCTGCACCAACACAAGTGCGAAAAGTGGTTTTTCAACACTAACACAAGTGCGAAAAGTGTTTTTTCAACACTATCACAAGTGCAAAAAGTGGTTTTTCAACACTAACACAAGTGCGAAAAGTGGTTTTTCCACACTAATACAAGTGCAAAAGTGGTTTCCTGCACCAACACAAGTGCGAAAAGTGGTTTTTCCACACGAATACAAGTGCAAAAGTGGTTTCCTGCACCAACACAAGTGCGAAAAGTGGTTTTTCAACACTAACACAAGTGCGAAAAGTGGTTTTTCAACGCTATCACAAGTGCAAAAAGTGTTTTTTCCACACTAATACAAGTGCAAAAGTGGTTTCCTGCACCAACACAAATGCGAAAAGTGGTTTTTCAACACTAACACAAGTGCGAAAACTGGTTTTTCAACACTAACACAAGTGCGAAAAGTGGTTTTTCAACACTATCACAAGTGCAAAAAGTGTTTTTTCCACACTAATACAAGTGAAAAAGTGGTTTCCTGCACCAACACAAGTGCGAAAAGTGGTTTTTCAACACTAACACAAGTGCGAAAAGTGGTTTTTCAACACTATCACAAGTGCAAAAAGTGTTTTTTCCACACTAATACAAGTGCAAATGTGGTTTCCTGCACCAACACAAGTGTGAAAAGTGGTTTTTCAACACTAACATAAGTGCGAAAAGTGGTTTTTCAACACTAACACAAGTGCGAAAAGTGGTTTTTCAACACTAACACAAGTGCGAAAAGTGGTTTTTCAACACTAACACAAGTGCGAAAAGTGTTTTTTCCACACTAATACAAGTGCAAAAGTGGTTTCCTGCACCAACACAAGTGCGAAAAGTGGTTTTTCAACACTAACACAAGTGCGAAAAGTGGTTTTTCAACACTAACACAAGTGCGAAAAGTGGTTTTTCAACACTAACACAAGTGCGAAAAGTGGTTTTTCCACACTAATACAAGTGCAAAAGTGGTTTCCTTCACCAACACAAGCGCAAAAAGTGGTTTTTCAACACTAACACAAGTGCGAAAAGTGTTTTTTCAACACTACACAAGTGCGAAAAGTGGTTTTTCAACACTAACACAAGTGCGAAAAGTGGTTTTTCAACACTAATAGAAGTGCAAAAAGTGTTTTTTCCACACTAATACAAGTGCAAAAGTGGTTTCCTTCACCAACACAAGTGCAAAAAGTGGTTTTTCAACACTAACACAAGTGCGAAAAGTGTTTTTTCAACACTACACAAGTGCGAAAAGTGGTTTTTCAACACTAACACAAGTGCGAAAAGTGGTTTTTCAACACTATCACAAGTGCAAAAAGTGTTTTTTCCACACTAATACAAGGGCAAAAGTGGTTTAGTGCACCAACATAAGTGCGAAAAGTGGTTTTTCAACACTAACACAAGTGCGAAAAGTGGTTTCCTGCACCAACACAAGTGCGAAAAGTGGTTTTTCAACACTAACACAAGTGTGAAAAGTGGTTTTTCAACACTAACACAAGTGCGAAAAGTGGATTTTCCACACTAATACAAGTGCAAAAGTGGTTTCCTGCACCAACACAAGTGCGAAAAGTGGTTTTTCAACACTAACACAAGTGCGAAAAGTGGTTTTTCAACACTAACACAAGTGCGAAAAGTGGTTTTTCAACACTATCACAAGTGCAAAAAGTGTTTTTTCCACACTAATACAAGTGCAAAAGTGGTTTCCTGCACCAACACAAGTGTGATAAGTGGTTTTTCCACACTAACACAAGTGTGAAAAGTGGTTTTTCCACACTAACACAAGTGCGAAAAGTGGTTTTTCCACACTAATACAAGTGCAAAAGTGGTTTCCTGCACCAACACAAGTGCGAAAAGTGGTTTTTCAACACTAACACAAGTGCGAAAAGTGGTTTTTCAACACTATCACAAGTGCAAAAAGTGGTTTTTCAACACTAACACAAGTGCGAAAAGTGGTTTTTCCACACTAATACAAGTGCAAAAGTGGTTTCCTGCACCAACACAAATGCGAAAAGTGGTTTTTCAACACTAACACAAGTGCGAAAAGTGGTTTTTCCACACTAATACAAGTGCAAAAGTGGTTTCCTGCACCAACACAAGTGCGAAAAGTGGGTTTTCAACACTAACAAGTGCGAAAAGTGTTTTTTCCACACTAATACAAGTGCAAAAGTGGTTTCCTGCACCAACACAAGTGCGAAAAGTGGTTTTTCCACACTAATACAAGTGCAAAAGTGGTTTCCTGCACCAACACAAGTGCGAAAAGTGGTTTTTCCACACTAATACAAGTGCAAAAGTGGTTTCCTGCACCAACACAAGTGCGAAAAGTGGTTTTTCAACACTAACACAAGTGCGAGAAGTGGTTTTTCAACACTATCACAAGTGTAAAAAGTGGTTTTTCAACACTAACACAAGTGCGAAAAGTGGATTTTCCACACTAATACAAGTGCAAAAGTGGTTTCCTGCACCAACACAAGTGCGAAAAGTGGTTTTTCAACACTAACACAAGTGCGAAAAGTGGTTTTTCAACACTAACACAAGTGCAAAAAGTGTTTTTTCCACACTATCACAAGTGCAAAAAGTGTTTTTTCCACACTAATACAAGTGCAAAAGTGGTTTCCTGCACCAACACAAGTGCGAAAAGTGGTTTTTCAACACTAACACAAGTGCGAAAAGTGGTTTTTCAACACTATCACAAGTGCAAAAAGTGTTTTTTCCACACTAATACAAGTGCAAATGTGGTTTCCTGCACCAACACAAGTGCGAAAAGTGGTTTTTCAACACTAACATAAGTGCGAAAAGTGGTTTTTCAACACTAACACAAGTGCGAAAAGTGGTTTTTCAACACTATCACAAGTGCAAAAAGTGTTTTTTCCACACTATCACAAGTGCAAAAAGTGTTTTTTCCACACTAATACAAGTGCAAAAGTGGTTTCCTGCACCAACACAAGTGCGAAAAGTGGTTTTTGCAACACTAACACAAGTGCGAAAAGTGGTTTTTCAACACTATCACAAGTGCAAAAAGTGTTTTTTCCACACTAATACAAGTGCAAATGTGGTTTCCTGCACCAACACAAGTGCGAAAAGTGGTTTTTCAACACTAACATAAGTGCGAAAAGTGTTTTTTCAACACTAACACAAGTGCGAAAAGTGGTTTTTCAACACTAGCTCAAGTGCAGAAAGTGGTATTCAACGCAGCACAAGTGTGGAAAGTGGTTTTGCAACACTAACACAAGTGCAAAAAGTGGTATTCAATACAAGCACAAGTGCGAAAGTGGTTCGGCAACACTAGCTCAAGTGTGGAAAATGGTATTCAACGCCAGCACAAGTGTGGAAAGTGGTTTTGCAACACTAACACAAGTGCAAAAAGTGGTATTCAAAGCCAGCACAAGTGTGGAAAGTGGTTTTGCACACTAACAGGAGCACGAAAAGTGGTTTTCAACACCAGCAGAAGTGCAAAAAGTGGTTTTCAACGCCAGTACAAGTGCAGAAAATTGTTTTGCAATACGAGCAAATGTGGAAAAGTGGTTTTCAATACCAGCAGAAGTGTGGACAGTTGTTTTGCAACACTAACACAAGTGCAAAAAGTGGGTTTCAATGCCAGCACAAGTGCGAAAAGTGGTTCTGCAACACCAGCTCAAGTGCAGAAAGTGGTTTTCAACACTAACACAAGTGTGAAAAGTGGTTTTTCCACACTAATACAAGTGCAAAAGTGGTTTCCTGCACCAACACAAGTGCGAAAAGTGGTTTTTCAACACTAACACAAGTGCGAAAACTGGTTTTTCAACACTAACACAAGTGCGAAAAGTGGTTTTTCAACACTATCACAAGTGCAAAAAGTGTTTTTTCCACACTAATACAAGTGAAAAAGTGGTTTCCTGCACCAACACAAGTGCGAAAAGTGGTTTTTCAACACTAACACAAGTGCGAAAAGTGGTTTTTCAACACTATCACAAGTGCAAAAAGTGTTTTTTCCACACTAATACAAGTGCAAATGTGGTTTCCTGCACCAACACAAGTGCGAAAAGTGGTTTTTCAACACTAACATAAGTGCGAAAAGTGGTTTTTCAACACTAACACAAGTGCGAAAAGTGGTTTTTCCACACTAATACAAGTGCAAAAGTGGTTTCCTGCACCAACACAAGTGCGAAAAGTGGTTTTTCAACACTAACAAGTGTGAAAAGTGTTTTTTCCACACTAATACAAGTGCAAAAGTGGTTTCCTGCACCAACACAAGTGCGAAAAGTGGTTTTTCCACACTAATACAAGTGCAAAAGTGGTTTCCTGCACCAACACAAGTGCGAAAAGTGGTTTTTCCACACTAATACAAGTGCAAAAGTGGTTTCCTGCACCAACACAAGTGCGAAAAGTGGTTTTTCAACACTAACACAAGTGCGAGAAGTGGTTTTTCAACACTATCACAAGTGTAAAAAGTGGTTTTTCAACACTAACACAAGTGCGAAAAGTGGATTTTCCACACTAATACAAGTGCAAAAGTGGTTTCCTGCACCAACACAAGTGCGAAAAGTGGTTTTTCCACACGAATACAAGTGCAAAAGAGGTTTCCTGCACCAACACAAGTGCGAAAAGTGGTTTTTCAACACTAACACAAGTGCGAAAAGTGGTTTTTCAACGCTATCACAAGTGCAAAAAGTGTTTTTTCCACACTAATACAAGTGCAAAAGTGGTTTCCAGCACCAACACAAGTGCGAAAAGTGGTTTTTCAACACTAACACAAGTGCAAAAAGTGGTTTTTCAACACTAACACAAGTGCGAAAAGTGGTTTTTCAACACTAACACAAGTGCGAAAAGTGGTTTTTCAACACTAACACAAGTGCAAAAAGTGTTTTTTCCACACTAATACAAGTGAAAAAGTGGTTTCCTGCACCAACACAAGTGCGAAAAGTGGTTTTTCAACACTAACACAAGTGCGAAAAGTGGTTTTTCAACACTATCACAAGTGCAAAAAGTGTTTTTTCCACACTAATACAAGTGCAAATGTGGTTTCCTGCACCAACACAAGTGTGAAAAGTGGTTTTTCAACACTAACATAAGTGCGAAAAGTGGTTTTTCAACACTAACACAAGTGCGAAAAGTGGTTTTTCAACACTAACACAAGTGCGAAAAGTGGTTTTTCAACACTAACACAAGTGCGAAAAGTGTTTTTTCCACACTAATACAAGTGCAAAAGTGGTTTCCTGCACCAACACAAGTGCGAAAAGTGGTTTTTCAACACTAACACAAGTGCGAAAAGTGGTTTTTCAACACTAACACAAGTGCGAAAAGTGGTTTTTCAACACTAACACAAGTGCGAAAAGTGGTTTTTCCACACTAATACAAGTGCAAAAGTGGTTTCCTTCACCAACACAAGCGCAAAAAGTGGTTTTTCAACACTAACACAAGTGCGAAAAGTGTTTTTTCAACACTACACAAGTGCGAAAAGTGGTTTTTCAACACTAACACAAGTGCGAAAAGTGGTTTTTCAACACTAATAGAAGTGCAAAAAGTGTTTTTTCCACACTAATACAAGTGCAAAAGTGGTTTCCTTCACCAACACAAGTGCAACAAGTGGTTTTTCAACACTAACACAAGTGCGAAAAGTGTTTTTTCAACACTACACAAGTGCGAAAAGTGGTTTTTCAACACTAACACAAGTGCGAAAAGTGGTTTTTCAACACTATCACAAGTGCAAAAAGTGTTTTTTCCACACTAATACAAGGGCAAAAGTGGTTTAGTGCACCAACATAAGTGCGAAAAGTGGTTTTTCAACACTAACACAAGTGCGAAAAGTGGTTTCCTGCACCAACACAAGTGCGAAAAGTGGTTTTTCAACACTAACACAAGTGTGAAAAGTGGTTTTTCAACACTAACACAAGTGCGAAAAGTGGATTTTCCACACTAATACAAGTGCAAAAGTGGTTTCCTGCACCAACACAAGTGCGAAAAGTGGTTTTTCAACACTAACACAAGTGCGAAAAGTGGTTTTTCAACACTAACACAAGTGCGAAAAGTGGTTTTTCAACACTATCACAAGTGCAAAAAGTGTTTTTTCCACACTAATACAAGTGCAAAAGTGGTTTCCTGCACCAACACAAGTGTGATAAGTGGTTTTTCCACACTAACACAAGTGTGAAAAGTGGTTTTTCCACACTAACACAAGTGCGAAAAGTGGTTTTTCCACACTAATACAAGTGCAAAAGTGGTTTCCTGCACCAACACAAGTGCGAAAAGTGGTTTTTCAACACTAACACAAGTGCGAAAAGTGGTTTTTCAACACTATCACAAGTGCAAAAAGTGGTTTTTCAACACTAACACAAGTGCGAAAAGTGGTTTTTCCACACTAATACAAGTGCAAAAGTGGTTTCCTGCACCAACACAAATGCGAAAAGTGGTTTTTCAACACTAACACAAGTGCGAAAAGTGGTTTTTCCACACTAATACAAGTGCAAAAGTGGTTTCCTGCACCAACACAAGTGCGAAAAGTGGGTTTTCAACACTAACAAGTGCGAAAAGTGTTTTTTCCACACTAATACAAGTGCAAAAGTGGTTTCCTGCACCAACACAAGTGCGAAAAGTGGTTTTTCCACACTAATACAAGTGCAAAAGTGGTTTCCTGCACCAACACAAGTGCGAAAAGTGGTTTTTCCACACTAATACAAGTGCAAAAGTGGTTTCCTGCACCAACACAAGTGCGAAAAGTGGTTTTTCAACACTAACACAAGTGCGAGAAGTGGTTTTTCAACACTATCACAAGTGTAAAAAGTGGTTTTTCAACACTAACACAAGTGCGAAAAGTGGATTTTCCACACTAATACAAGTGCAAAAGTGGTTTCCTGCACCAACACAAGTGCGAAAAGTGGTTTTTCAACACTAACACAAGTGCGAAAAGTGGTTTTTCAACACTAACACAAGTGCAAAAAGTGTTTTTTCCACACTATCACAAGTGCAAAAAGTGTTTTTTCCACACTAATACAAGTGCAAAAGTGGTTTCCTGCACCAACACAAGTGCGAAAAGTGGTTTTTCAACACTAACACAAGTGCGAAAAGTGGTTTTTCAACACTATCACAAGTGCAAAAAGTGTTTTTTCCACACTAATACAAGTGCAAATGTGGTTTCCTGCACCAACACAAGTGCGAAAAGTGGTTTTTCAACACTAACATAAGTGCGAAAAGTGGTTTTTCAACACTAACACAAGTGCGAAAAGTGGTTTTTCAACACTATCACAAGTGCAAAAAGTGTTTTTTCCACACTATCACAAGTGCAAAAAGTGTTTTTTCCACACTAATACAAGTGCAAAAGTGGTTTCCTGCACCAACACAAGTGCGAAAAGTGGTTTTTGCAACACTAACACAAGTGCGAAAAGTGGTTTTTCAACACTATCACAAGTGCAAAAAGTGTTTTTTCCACACTAATACAAGTGCAAATGTGGTTTCCTGCACCAACACAAGTGCGAAAAGTGGTTTTTCAACACTAACATAAGTGCGAAAAGTGTTTTTTCAACACTAACACAAGTGCGAAAAGTGGTTTTTCAACACTAGCTCAAGTGCAGAAAGTGGTATTCAACGCAGCACAAGTGTGGAAAGTGGTTTTGCAACACTAACACAAGTGCAAAAAGTGGTATTCAATACAAGCACAAGTGCGAAAGTGGTTCGGCAACACTAGCTCAAGTGTGGAAAATGGTATTCAACGCCAGCACAAGTGTGGAAAGTGGTTTTGCAACACTAACACAAGTGCAAAAAGTGGTATTCAAAGCCAGCACAAGTGTGGAAAGTGGTTTTGCACACTAACAGGAGCACGAAAAGTGGTTTTCAACACCAGCAGAAGTGCAAAAAGTGGTTTTCAACGCCAGTACAAGTGCAGAAAATTGTTTTGCAATACGAGCAAATGTGGAAAAGTGGTTTTCAATACCAGCAGAAGTGTGGACAGTTGTTTTGCAACACTAACACAAGTGCAAAAAGTGGTTTTCAATGCCAGCACAAGTGCGAAAAGTGGTTCTGCAACACCAGCTCAAGTGCAGAAAGTGGTTTTCAACACTAACACAAGTGTGAAAAGTGGTTTTTCCACACTAATACAAGTGCAAAAGTGGTTTCCTGCACCAACACAAGTGCGAAAAGTGGTTTTTCAACACTAACACAAGTGCGAAAACTGGTTTTTCAACACTAACACAAGTGCGAAAAGTGGTTTTTCAACACTATCACAAGTGCAAAAAGTGTTTTTTCCACACTAATACAAGTGAAAAAGTGGTTTCCTGCACCAACACAAGTGCGAAAAGTGGTTTTTCAACACTAACACAAGTGCGAAAAGTGGTTTTTCAACACTATCACAAGTGCAAAAAGTGTTTTTTCCACACTAATACAAGTGCAAATGTGGTTTCCTGCACCAACACAAGTGCGAAAAGTGGTTTTTCAACACTAACATAAGTGCGAAAAGTGGTTTTTCAACACTAACACAAGTGCGAAAAGTGGTTTTTCCACACTAATACAAGTGCAAAAGTGGTTTCCTGCACCAACACAAGTGCGAAAAGTGGTTTTTCAACACTAACAAGTGCGAAAAGTGTTTTTTCCACACTAATACAAGTGCAAAAGTGGTTTCCTGCACCAACACAAGTGCGAAAAGTGGTTTTTCCACACTAATACAAGTGCAAAAGTGGTTTCCTGCACCAACACAAGTGCGAAAAGTGGTTTTTCCACACTAATACAAGTGCAAAAGTGGTTTCCTGCACCAACACAAGTGCGAAAAGTGGTTTTTCAACACTAACACAAGTGCGAGAAGTGGTTTTTCAACACTATCACAAGTGTAAAAAGTGGTTTTTCAACACTAACACAAGTGCGAAAAGTGGATTTTCCACACTAATACAAGTGCAAAAGTGGTTTCCTGCACCAACACAAGTGCGAAAAGTGGTTTTTCCACACGAATACAAGTGCAAAAGAGGTTTCCTGCACCAACACAAGTGCGAAAAGTGGTTTTTCAACACTAACACAAGTGCGAAAAGTGGTTTTTCAACGCTATCACAAGTGCAAAAAGTGTTTTTTCCACACTAATACAAGTGCAAAAGTGGTTTCCAGCACCAACACAAGTGCGAAAAGTGGTTTTTCAACACTAACACAAGTGCAAAAAGTGGTTTTTCAACACTAACACAAGTGCGAAAAGTGGTTTTTCAACACTAACACAAGTGCGAAAAGTGGTTTTTCAACACTAACACAAGTGCAAAAAGTGTTTTTTCCACACTAATACAAGTGCAAAAGTGGTTTCCTGCACCAACACAAGTGCGAAAAGTGGTTTTTCAACACTAACACAAGTACGAAAACTGGTTTTTCAACACTAACACAAGTACGAAAAGTGGTTTTTCAACACTAACACAAGTACGAAAAGTGGTTTTTCCACACTAATACAAGTGCAAAAGTGGTTTCCTGCACCAACACAAGTGCGAAAAGTGGTTTTTCAACACTAACACAAGTGCGAAAAGTGTTTTTTCCACACTAACACAAGTGCGAAAAGTGGTTTTTCAACACTAACACAAGTGCGAAAAGTGGTTTTTCAACACTATCACAAGTGCAAAAAGTGTTTTTTCCACACTAATACACGTGCAAATGTGGTTTCCTGCACCAACACAAGTGCGAAAAGTGGTTTTTCAACACTAACACAAGTGCGAAAAGTGGTTTTTCAACACTAACACAAGTGCGAAAAGTGGTTTTTCAACACTAACACAAGTGCGAAAAGAGGTTTTTCAACACTAACACAAGTGTGAAAAGTGTTTTTTCCACACTAATACAAGTGCAAAAGTGGTTTCCTGCACCAACACAAGTGCGAAAAGTGTTTTTTCCACACGAATACAAGTGCAAAAGTGGTTTCCTGCACCAACACAAGTGCGAAAAGTGGTTTTTCAACACTAACACAAGTGCGAAAAGTGGTTTTTCAACACTATCACAAGTGCAAAAAGTGTTTTTTCCACACTAATACAAGTGCAAATGTGGTTTCCTGCACCAACACAAGTGCGATAAGTGGTTTTTCTACACCAACACAAGTGTGAAAAGTGGTTTTTCAACACTAACACAAGTGCGAAAAGTGGTTTTTCCACACTAATACAAGTGCAAAAGTGGTTTCCTGCACCAACAAAAGTGCGAAAAGTGGTTTTTCAACACTAACACCAGTGCGAAAAGTGTTTTTTCCACACTAATACAAGTGCAAAAGTGGTTTCCTGCACCAACACAAGTGCGAAAAGTGGTTTTTCAACACTAACAAGTGCGAAAAGTGTTTTTTCCACACTAATACAAGTGCAAAAGTGGTTTCCTGCACCAACACAAGTGTGAAAAGTGGTTTTTCCACACTAATACAAGTGCAAAAGTGGTTTCCTGCACCAACACAAGTGCGAAAAGTGGTTTTTCCACACTAATACAAGTGCAAAAGTGGTTTCCTGCACCAACACAAGTGCGAAAAGTGGTTTTTCAACACTAACACAAGTGCGAGAAGTGGTTTTTCAACACTATCACAAGTGTAAAAAGTGGTTTTTC